>NW_027472132.1:7500-107335 GCF_965638725.1 Aptenodytes patagonicus | reverse complement strand
TGGTCGTGGCATTGTGTATGGTAACGCAGCATTCTCCAGCTGTATGGTTACAGCACTCCACATACACCTTGTTCTTTGACTAATAGCATGTCCAGGGCTAGACGGTTCTGCAAGGCCATCTTCAACACCTGTTGAACCTGCAAATTCAGTTCTCCAAAAGCACGTGCAGTCCAATTACTCAAAATATGTACCTTCCAGGTCAACTTTTCCAATACAAACTGGTGCCTTTGTAGAAGCACACCTGGGGCCAAATGGGCCTCGAATGCAAGGGCCGCTTTCCCTGCCCGGGTATAATAATCGGGTGCTCGGACCCCTCTTACCCACTCGGGTGCAGCCTGAGGTGTTTGAACATCCCATTTCCTCCGGTTATATTTGGGGTCAATAAAGTCAAATGTTCTGGAGGGGCACATTGATGGAATCCCAACGGTACAGCGTAGACCCGCCATTTCGTGCACATGCAGGTGTGAGTACGTCTTCCCACCTGAACACGCCCAGAAGGCACCCTGGGGGGCTGGATATTTAGCAGTGAGCATGTTGATGGGTCATAGGGTTCGGTTAGTTTGGTTTCCCTTCCCACGCAAAATTCCACTTTGTTTTGTGGGTAAGCGTAACTCCGCATTTTAACGCGGTTTTCTCGATTGACAATGTTTCCATAACACATGGGATCTCCAGGTTTAAACCCCGGTACCGGAAAACCCCAACAAGTACACATATCCCGAATAAAGGTTCGCAACTCTGGGACATACCATGTTTCTAATTGGGTCCCACGATAACGATTCACAACTAATCATTCGTGAACAACTCATTAGAATAGTATTCTCATGGGGTAGGGATTTATTTCCTGTGCGTCAATTATATTATCTGGATTGGACAAAAAATATTTAAGGGACCAAGCACATTCATAACGAGAACAATCACGGTGGGTATAGCCACCCCATTTGTTAGGAATTTGAATACGCCAACCTGGGGAGAACGGGACATTATATTCGTGGCGTAGGGGTTCACCGTGAAGTGGGGGGATCCCACCAACGTACTAGATTACAGGGGATCTCCACTTCCCGGGGACACCACGTCCAATTCAGCACAAGATTGCAAGGGATCTTCGCTTCCCGGGGACACCATGTCCAATTCTTTTGGGGCTGCGAGGGCAGCATTTGTAGTCCCCTGACAGGAGCTGTTGCTTCCAACAGGTGGCATTGCATAGGTCTCTCCAGGTCGCGTTAACCGGAAATAGACAGGCCACTGGAGAGGGTCCGTACCAAGTGGTCCCGCTATACTCTTGGAATGGGGGTGAGTCAGCTCCCCACAAACATTTTCCTTCCTGTGTGTATTTCGAATGCACTTTTGGTTTAACATTTCTACCTTCGCATTTAGAATTTGTGAGAAATTTAGCCAAATAATGGCAAATTTGAAGCCCGCTGACGCGGACGTGGGGAGGTCCACACAAAGACCTCGGTCTCTTCGATTCCAGATTCAGCTAAAACCAGTAATCAGCTCCCATGCCAAGTTGGGGTTGGCTATCCAAATTCCCGGTTGACCGAGACAAGATTATACATCCACAAAGTAAGGATATAAACTTTCCCCCCCCCACCTTTCTCTAGTAAAGAAACAAAACAGGCTTAATAAAATCAGACAAACAATGCAAAGAATGACCCACTCAACACCAAAAACACAAGTCCCACGGTGGGCTTCTGACAACCTGCAAAATATATCCATAAAGACGAACAATGATTAATAGGATGGGACAATCCGTGGGTATGGATTCGGTGATCCTTCCATGTGCGTCGGTGGCCACCCAAGTGTAAAGATTGAGCGGGTTTTTTTTAAGGTTAGAGGCACCGCTACCACCGTTGGTAGGTCCACCAGAACAGGTTGTCCCGGATAATGGACCGGGTTCGCAGGGTCCTTAGCCTCCTTTTTCCCGGGGAGTATGGACGGAGGCTTGGGACGAAACGCAGTAGGTCATGGGCACCCATTAATTCCCCAGCGGCTATTAACTTTATATCCCGCATCTGACACCCGCTGTGCCCACCCAGGTTCGTGAGGTTTCAGGGCCTGCTGCAAGAGCCCATTGGTGCATTCAGCCATGCCATTCCGCCTGGGGGTAGTATGGGGTGTGACAGATCCACTGGATCCTTTCGCCTCGTGCCCACTCTTGAACCACCCCGGCAGTAAAGTGGCTTCCGTATCCGATTGGATCGATTGGGTGGTTTGGGTAAACAGCTGAACCGCGACTTCAACCTCTCACAGTATTATCTCCCTTACTATTTTCCGTGAGCCTTCTTAAATGGACCCACTGGCCATCCCCCGGCTCACTTGCTGGGGACGGCGCATCCAGTTTCCCCGTCCAAGATCCATCAAATCCTTTTCAGGGGCGGTAGGTGCCTTGGAGGCAATTTCCGTCATGTCGTCATATCGGGGTTCTGTTCCTCATAGTCTCTCGAGCGGGCTGTTCAATTTTGGGGGGCACCTTCCTTTTGTCTTTCCACGCTCGAATGAGCTTTTCTAAGGCCATAGTAGGCATACCGTCCATTAAATCCCGGGGAATCCCCTTTTCGATTCCCTCAGCCCACAACAGGTTTCTCTTTGCCCCTGAGGCCCGCCGGGGCGGGCGACTGTCCTGCCGCTGCCACTCTTCGCACAGCAGTTTTTGATTTTGTAGCTCCCCAGTGATCCCATCCTCCTACCATACTTTGTTAACTCTTGGGCTACTTCTCCCCAAGTCATGGGCCCTCCTCCTCCGGGCCCGTCTCCCTCCTCGTGGGGCTAACGCGTCCCGCAAACGGTCTTGTAGTTCTACTGCATATAGTTTCAAAGAATCAGGCAGACCCCGAATCAGGGGAGTCATTCTATCAGGGTTAGCAATTAATAGCATCGGGGAAGGTTGTTGAGGGACTAAACGCCTATCATGCATTAACTGAAGACAAGCAGCCTTCTGCAAACTCTCGATCAAATGGTTTAGAGTTGGGGTTTCGATGCATACTGGATCTCCCCTTTCCAAGGGGTCTAGACCCCCTGCCCAATAAGCAGTTCGTTGAGTTAACGACCACGGCTCTCTTGGGTCATCAGTAGTTAGAAAACCCCCGGCCCCCAGTACCCCTGGGCCTCCTCTTCGACAGCAGAACTCGATCACCACCGGTCAGTGATACTCTCCATACATATTCTGTCTCAGTTTCTTGAGGCTAACCTGGTATATTTTCCTGATTTTCGACATTTCGGCTGCCGAGTACGGCACCGTCCAGACAGTAATTTGCGGGGCTCCCGCACCTTGGCCATTATCGGCGGTCTCTGTCTTAATCACTGGCTCATCACCACTTCCTCATTCTCGGGGTAAAACATTTCTCGGTCAATTTCTAGCTCCTTCGTTGAGTACAAGGGTCTTAGGCCCTGATTTTTGGCCAACTGTGCCAAGCTCATAAATACCGGGCACACTATCCAGAACAGAATTAAGATCTGTCCGATCCAGAGATTCTTGCCCCCCTTCCTGTAATTCGGACCGTAAAATTCTTTCTCGGTACAACGCATCTGACAGAGCCGTGTGGAGTCGCTGAGTGGTACTTACGTTCGGCGGTTAGTTGGCTCTGCAGTGTTTTTAAGTTGTTCCTGCAAAGATTTAACCATTTCATCATTAGTTTGTTTAACCAGGTGCCTCTCCTTCTGGCCTGCCACTAGTGCTGCTCAACACAGCACACACCGTGGCTTTCCCTTTTCCTGGTCGCGCCTTTTGTTCCTTCATAAGGGTTGTAATTTTATCTGCTACAGCTTTCGGGTCGTGCCAACTAATATGGGCCCATGCCATCCCTGGTGGGGAAGGGCACGCCCTATATTCCTTCAACTTTTCAATAACAGGGGAGCAGTCAAGCACCGGCATTTCCCGGGCAGCCATGGCTTGCCACTGCTCAAACCTCTCCCAGCTTATCGCTGAGAGGTCACTTCCCGGCTCTCCCCGCCCGCACTCACCGGGTGAAGAGTCAGTATCCCTTAGGACCTTCCAACACTGAGGGGATCCTGTCCGTGACAACAATTTGTAAGTCACGTCCCACCTCCGAGAAGGGGAGAGTGACTAACATTCGCAAATCCCCTCGGTGTGGATTAAAGTGACATAACACTCAAGGTCCGTACATAAACATCAACTTTAATGGAACAAACATTCTGTAAACGTTGACTCTCTCATAATTGTATCCACCTAAGTTATGCGCTTAGGCTTTATGAGAAGCTGAGGTAGGCCTTGTGTTACTTAGCAGCTTTAAGAGAAAAGGGGGGGGGGAGGGGGGAGGAGAGAAGAAGAGAGGGGGGGAGAGAGAGAGGGAGATCACCAGTCCTGGATCCAGCGCTAGATCTGGCAAGGGGGGGTCTTCGGTGTAGAGAGCGCCCCAGAGGCTTGCACGTGCCCCTAGTTATTGGCCCCAGTCCCTGGACTTCTGGAACCTTCTCTCGCCCCAGTTCCAGGAGTGGCTGAGACACCAGTCAGTCAAGGGAACTGACACCAGGCCCCTCCCCGTGACTGCCTTTGCTACTTCTGGAGCCTCCTCTCAGGGCATTGCCTGGGCTCACAGTACAGTCACCTGGGCCTCGTCCCTTACAACATCATAAACACGTACACAAGCCAGCTGCGCGCTCCTGCCCTAAGTGCTACAGAGCCCCCAGCGACATCACAAGCAGGTGCACAAGCCAGCTGCTTCCTCCTGCCCTGTCAGCTCCTCAGCCAACAGTGACAACATAAGCACCTTCACCGGCCAGGCGTCCCTTCGTGCCCAATCAGCTCCTTGGCCACCAGTGGCATCACAAGGAGATGTACAAGCCAGCTGCCTCCTCCTGCTCTATCAACTCCGCAGGCACCTGGGACATCACAATGAGCCGCACAAGGAACGCTCCTGCTCTAGCCCTCTCACCTACGCAGCTACATGGGACACCAGAAGCGCCTGCACAAGCCAGCTGCATGCTCCGACCCTACGAGCTACGGTGCCACCAGGGTCATCGCAAGGAGGTGCACACACCAGGGGCCACCTCTGGCCCGAGACCCTACTTGGGATCACGTGACGTCACAAGCACCTGCACGAGCCAGCCACCTGCTCCTGCCCCAAGAGCCACAGAGCCAACAGTGACATCACAAGCAGCTGCACAAGCCGGGCGCATGCTCCCGCCCTATCACCCACTCAGCCACATGTGACCTCGCAGGCCCAGGACCAAGCCAAGTGCCTCCTTCTAACCTATCACCTACACCAGCACGTATGACATCACAAGCACCTGCGGAAGCCAGCTGCATGCTCCTGCCTTCACAGCTACTCAGCCACCTACGTCATCACAAGCACCTGCGCAAGCCAGCTGCATACTCCTGCTCTGTCAGCTACGCAGTCATCAGTGACAACAGAAGCAGCTGCAGAAGCCAGCTGCCTGCTTCTGCCCCAGCACCTACTCAGCCACCTCTGCCATCACCAGAAGCTGCAGAACACGGCGGCACGCTCCTGCCCCAAGAGCTACAAGCCACCACTGACACCACAAGCCCCTGCACAAGCCAGGTCCTTCTCCTGCCCTATCACCTACTCGGGTACGTGTGACATCCGAAGCACATGAAGACCCCCACGGCCTCCTTCCACCCTATCACCCACTCATCCACCTGGGACATCCCATGCACCTGAAGAAGCCAGGAGCTTCATCCCGCCCTCTGAGCACTCAAACACATAGCACGTCACAAGCACCTGCGCAAGCCAGCTCTCCTTTCAGACGCAATCAGATACTCGGACAACAGTTACCTCAAAAGCACCCTCGCAGGCCAGGGGCCTGCTTCCGCCCTAACACCCAACGAATCACCAGTGACATCACATGCACCTGCACAAGCCAGGGGCCTGCTCCTGCCCTAGCACCTACTCATGTACAAGTGACATCACAAACACCTGCACAGGCCAGCGCCTTGCTCCTGCCCTAACAGCTACAGAGCTACCCCTGACAGCACAAGCAGCTGCGCAAGCCAGGGGCCTCCTCCTGCCCTATCACCTACTTGCCATCAGGTGACCTCGCGAGCACCCGCACAACCCAGCGGGGCCCGCTTCCGCCCTGTCACCTCCTCAGGCGCATGGGACATCACAAGCAGCTGCACATGCCGCTCTCCTGCTCCGCACCTAGGGGCTACGCAGCCAACACGTGCCCTTCCAGGAACTTTAAGAAATCACGTCCGTGCTTCCGTCCTATCACCTCATGAGCCATCAGTCACATCGCAAGCTGCTGGAGAAGATAGTGGCATATTCCTGCCCTATGACCTACTCAGGCGCTTTGGACAGCTGTCGTGTCCCACCCCCGAGAAGGGGAGAGTGACTAAGATTCGCAAATCCCCTCGGTGTGGATTAAGGTCAGATAGCACTCAAGGTCTGTACATAAACATCAACTTTAATGGGACAAACATTTTGTAAACGTTGGCCCTCTTACAATTATGTCCACCTAAGCTATGCGGCTGTATGAGAAGTTGAGGTAGGCCTTCGGTTACTTAGCAGCTTTAAGAGAAAAGACAAAGAGAGAGAGGGAGAGAGCTAGAAGAGGGGAGAGAGAGCTAGAGAGGGAGAGATGTAGGGAGATCACCAGTCCTGGATCCAGCGTTGGACCTGCCAACGGGGGTCTTCGGTGTAGAGAGCGCCCCCAGAGGCTCGCACGTGCCCCTAGTTATTGGCCCCGTCCCTGGACTTCTGGAACCTTCTCTCGACCCAGTTCCAGGAGTGGTTGTGACACCAGTCAGTCAAGGGAAGTGACACCAGGCCCCTCCCCGTGACTGCCTTTTGTTACCTCTGGAGCCTTCTCCTGGGGCACTGTCTGGGCTCACAGTACAGTCACCTGCGCCTCGTCCCTTACACCACCCCGTGGCTCAAACACTCCAAGGTCCTCTTCAACAGTGGTGATCTGAACATACCGTATAGGAGAGAGAGAAGCGAGTAAGCGGCTAATCAGGCACCTTATTATGGCAAAGCCGATAGCTAGACCGATTAATATTAACAAAAGTATCACTAAAGCTTCCACTATGCAATCCCACCATCCCGCAAGTCCAAGTTTTTTGAGCAAAGTTGAAATCCACGAGGCAGGGTTCCAATCCACCTTCCATTCATTCGATAACATTGACTGGAACAAGCCTCCCATCTCGTCTGTGATTTCCTGCATCCTCTGACGTGCTTCCTCGATCGTGGTCGTGGCATTGTGTATGGTAACGCAGCATTCTCCAGCTGTATGGTTCAGCACTCCACATACACCTTGTTCTTTGACTAATAGCATGTCCAGGGCTAGACGGTTCTGCAAGGCCATCTTCAACACCTGTTGAACCTGCAAATTCAGTTCTCCAAAAGCACGTGCAGTCCAATTACTCAAAATATGTACCTGCCAGGTCAACTTTTCCAATACAAACTGGTGCCTTTGTAGAAGCACACCTGGGGCCAAATGGGCCTCGAATGCAAGGGCCGCTTTCCTTGCCCGGGTATAATAATCGGGTGCTCGGACCCCTCTTACCCACTCGGGTGCAGCCTGAGGTGTTTGAACATCCCATTTCCTCCGGTTATATTTGGGGTCAATAAAGTCAAATGTTCTGGAGGGGCACATTGATGGAATCCCAACGGTACAGCGTAGACCCGCCATTTCGTGCACATGCAGGTGTGAGTACGTCTTCCCACCTGAACACGCCCAGAAGGCACCCTGGGGGGCTGGATATTTAGCAGTGGAGCATGTTGATGGGTCATAGGGTTCGGTTAGTTTGGTTTCCCCTTCCCACGCAAAATTCCACTTTGTTTTGTGGGTAAGCGTAACTCCGCATTTTAACGCGGTTTCTCGATTGACAATGTTTCCATAACACATGGGATCTCCAGGTTTAAACCCCGGTACCGGAAAACCCCAACAAGTACACATATCCCGAATAAAGGTTCGCAACTCTGGGACATACCATGTTTCTATTGGGTCCCACGATAACGATTCACAACTAATCATTCGTGAACAACTCATTAGAATAGTATTCTCATGGGGTAGGGGATTTATTTCCTGTGCGTCAATTATATTATCTGGATTGGACAAAAAATATTTAAGGGACCAAGCACATTCATAACGAGAACAATCACGGTGGGTATAGCCACCCCATTTGTTAGGAATTTGAATACGCCAACCTGGGGAGAACGGGACATTATATTCGTGGCGTAGGGGTTCACCGTGAAGTGGGGGGATCCCACCAACGTACTAGATTACAGGGGATCTCCACTTCCCGGGGACACCACGTCCAATTCAGCACAAGATTGCAAGGGATCTTCGCTTCCCGGGGACACCATGTCCAATTCTTTTGGGCTGCGAGGGCAGCATTTGTAGTCCCCTGACAGAGCTGTTGCTTCCAACAGGTGGCATTGCATAGGTCTCTCCAGGTCGCGTTAACCGGAAATAGACAGGCCACTGGAGAGGGTCCGTACCAAGTTGTCCCGCTATACTCTTGGAATGGGGGTGAGTCAGCTCCCCACAAACATTTTCCCTTCCTGTGTGTATTTCGAATGCACTTTTGGTTTAACATTTCTACCTTCGCATTTAGAATTTGTGAGAAATTTAGCCAAATAATGGCAAATTTGAAGCCCGCTGACGCGGACGTGGGGAGGTCCACACAAAGACCTCGGTCTCTTCGATTCCAGATTCAGCTAAAACCAGTAATCAGCTCCCATGCCAAGTTGGGTTGGCTATCCAAATTCCCGGTTGACCGAGACAAGATTATACATCCACAAAGTAAGGATATAAACTTTCCCCCCCCCACCTTTCTCTAGTAAAGAAACAAAACAGGCTTAATAAAATCAGACAAACAATGCAAAGAATGACCCACTCAACACCAAAAACACAAGTCCCACGGTGGGCTTCTGACAACCTGCAAAATATATCCATAAAGACGAACAATGATTAATAGGATGGGACAATCCGTCGGGTATGGATTCGGTGATCCTTCCCATGTGCGTCGGTGGCCACCCAAGTGTAAAGATTGAGCGGGTTTTTTTAAGGTTAGAGGCACCGCTACCACCGTTGGTAGGTCCACCAGAACAGGTTGTCCCGGATAATGGAGCGGGTTCGCAGGGTCCTTAGCCTCCTTTTTCCCGGGGAGTATGGACGGAGGCTTGGGACGAAACGCAGTAGGTCATGGGCACCCATTAATTCCCCAGCGGCTATTAACTTTATATCCCGCATCTGACACCCGCTGTGCCCACCCAGGTTCGTGAGGTTTCAGGGCCTGCTGCAAGAGCCCATTGGTGCATTCAGCCATGCCATTCGCCTGGGGGTAGTATGGGGTGTGACAGATCCACTGGATCCTTTCGCCTCGTGCCCACTCTTGAACCACCCCGGCAGTAAAGTGGCTTCCGTTATCCGATTGGATCGATTGGGGTTTGGGTAAACAGCTGAACCGCGACTTCAAACCTCTCACAGTATTATCTCCCTTACTATTTTCCGTGAGCCTTCTTAAATGGACCCACTGGCCATCCCCCGGCTCACTTGCTGGGGACGGCGCATCCAGTTTCCCGTCCCAAGATCCATCAAATCCTTTTCAGGGGCGGTAGGTGCCTTGGAGGCAATTTCCGTCATGTCGTCATATCGGGGTTCTGTCCTCATAGTCTCTCGAGCGGGCTGTTCAATTTTGGGGGGCACCTTCCTTTTGTCTTTCCACGCTCGAATGAGCTTTTCTAAGGCCATAGTAGGCATACCGTCCATTAAATCCCGGGGAATCCCCTTTTCGATTCCCTCAGCCCACAACAGGTTTCTCTTTGCCCCTGAGGCCCGCCGGGGCGGGCGACTGTCCTGCCGCTCCACTCTTCGCACAGCAGTTTTTGATTTTGTAGCTCCCCCAGTGATCCCCATCCTCCTACCATACTTTGTTAACTCTTGGGCTACTTCTCCCCAAGTCATGGGCCCTCCTCCTCGGGCCCGTCTCCCTCCTCGTGGGGCTAACGCGTCCCGCAAACGGTCTTGTAGTTCTACTGCATATAGTTTCAAAGAATCAGGCAGACCCCGAATCAGGGGAGTCATTCTATCAGGGTTAGCAATTAATAGCATCGGGGAAGGTTGTTGAGGGACTAAACGCCTATCATGCATTAACTGAAGACAAGCAGCCTTCTGCAAACTCTCGATCAAATGGTTTAGAGTTGGGGTTTCGATGCATACTGGATCTCCCCTTTCCAAGGGGTCTAGACCCCCTGCCCAATAAGCAGTTCGTTGAGTTAACGACCACGGCTCTCTTGGGTCATCAGTAGTTAGGAAAACCCCCGGCCCCCAGTACCCCTGGGCCTCCTCTTCCGACAGCAGAACTCGATCACCACCGGTCAGTGATACTCTCCATACATATTCTGTCTCAGTTTCTTGAGCTAACCTGGTATATTTTTCCTGGATTTTCGACATTTCGGCTGCCGAGTACGGCACCGTCCAGACAGTAATTTGCGGGGCTCCCGCACCTTGGCCATTATCGGCGGTCTCTGTCTTAATCACTGGCCTCATCACCACTTCCTCATTCTCGGGGTAAAACATTTCTCGGTCAATTTCTAGCTCCTTCGTTGAGTACAAGGGTCTTAGGCCCTGATTTTTGGCCAACTGTGCCAAGCTCATAAATACCGGCACACTATCCAGAACAGAATTAAGATCTGTCCGATCCAGAGATTCTTGCCCCCCTTCCTGTAATTCGGACCGTAAAATTCTTTCTCGGTACAACGCATCTGACAGAGCCGTGTGGAGTCGCTGAGTGGTATTACGTTCGGCGGTTAGTTGGCTCTGCAGTGTTTTTAGTTGTTCCTGCAAAGATTTAACCATTTCATCATTAGTTTGTTTAACCAGGTGCCTCTCCTTCTGGCCTGCCACTAGTGCTGCTCCCAACACAGCACACACCGTGGCTTTCCCTTTTCCTGGTCGCGCCTTTTGTTCCTTCATAAGGGTTGTAATTTTATCTGCTACAGCTTTCGGGTCGTGCCAACTAATATGGGCCCATGCCATCCCTGGTGGGGAAGGGCACGCCCTATATTCCTTCAACTTTTCAATAACAGGGGAGCAGTCAAGCACCGGCATTTCCCGGGCAGCCATGGCTTGCCACTGCTCAAACCTCTCCCAGCTTATCGCTGAGAGGTCACTTCCCGGCTCTCCCCGCCCGCACTCACCGGGTGAAGAGTCAGTATCCCTTAGGACCTTCCAACACTGAGGGGATCCTGTCCGTGACAACAATTTGTAAGTCACGTCCCACCTCCGAGAAGGGGAGAGTGACTAACATTCGCAAATCCCCTCGGTGTGGATTAAAGTGACATAACACTCAAGGTCCGTACATAAACATCAACTTTAATGGAACAAACATTCTGTAAACGTTGACTCTCTCATAATTGTATCCACCTAAGTTATGCGCTTAGGCTTTATGAGAAGCTGAGGTAGGCCTTGTGTTACTTAGCAGCTTTAAGAGAAAAGGGGGGGGGGGAGGGGGGAGGGAGAGAGAGAGAGGGGGGGAGAGAGAGAGGGAGATCACCAGTCCTGGATCCAGCGCTAGATCTGGCAAGGGGGGGTCTTCGGTGTAGAGAGCGCCCCAGAGGCTTGCACGTGCCCCTAGTTATTGGCCCCAGTCCCTGGACTTCTGGAACCTTCTCTCGCCCCAGTTCCAGGAGTGGCTGAGACACCAGTCAGTCAAGGGAACTGACACCAGGCCCCTCCCCGTGACTGCCTTTGCTACTTCTGGAGCCTCCTCTCAGGGCATTGCCTGGGCTCACAGTACAGTCACCTGGGCCTCGTCCCTTACAACATCATAAACACGTACACAAGCCAGCTGCGCGCTCCTGCCCTAAGTGCTACAGAGCCCCCAGCGACATCACAAGCAGGTGCACAAGCCAGCTGCTTCCTCCTGCCCTGTCAGCTCCTCAGCCAACAGTGACAACATAAGCACCTTCACCGGCCAGGCGTCCCTTCGTGCCCAATCAGCTCCTTGGCCACCAGTGGCATCACAAGGAGATGTACAAGCCAGCTGCCTCCTCCTGCTCTATCAACTCCGCAGGCACCTGGGACATCACAATGAGCCGCACAAGGAACGCTCCTGCTCTAGCCCTCTCACCTACGCAGCTACATGGGACACCAGAAGCGCCTGCACAAGCCAGCTGCATGCTCCGACCCTACGAGCTACGGTGCCACCAGGGTCATCGCAAGGAGGTGCACACACCAGGGGCCACCTCTGGCCCGAGACCCTACTTGGGATCAAGTGACGTCACAAGCACCTGCACGAGCCAGCCACCTGCTCCTGCCCCAAGAGCCACAGAGCCAACAGTGACATCACAAGCAGCTGCACAAGCCGGGCGCATGCTCCCGCCCTATCACCCACTCAGCCACATGTGACCTCGCAGGCCCAGGACCAAGCCAAGTGCCTCCTTCTAACCTATCACCTACACCAGCACGTATGACATCACAAGCACCTGCGGAAGCCAGCTGCATGCTCCTGCCTTCACAGCTACTCAGCCACCTACGTCATCACAAGCACCTGCGCAAGCCAGCTGCATACTCCTGCTCTGTCAGCTACGCAGTCATCAGTGACAACAGAAGCAGCTGCAGAAGCCAGCTGCCTGCTTCTGCCCCAGCACCTACTCAGCCACCTCTGCCATCACCAGAAGCTGCAGAACACGGCGGCACGCTCCTGCCCCAAGAGCTACAAGCCACCACTGACACCACAAGCCCCTGCACAAGCCAGGTCCTTCTCCTGCCCTATCACCTACTCGGGTACGTGTGACATCCGAAGCACATGAAGACCCCCACGGCCTCCTTCCACCCTATCACCCACTCGTCCACCTGGGACATCCCATGCACCTGAAGAAGCCAGGAGCTTCATCCCGCCCTCTGAGCACTCAAACACATAGCACGTCACAAGCACCTGCGCAAGCCAGCTCTCCTTTCAGACGCAATCAGATACTCGGACAACAGTTACCTCAAAAGCACCCTCGCAGGCCAGGGGCCTGCTTCCGCCCTAACACCCAACGAATCACCAGTGACATCACATGCACCTGCACAAGCCAGGGGCCTGCTCCTGCCCTAGCACCTACTCATGTACAAGTGACATCACAAACACCTGCACAGGCCAGCGCCTTGCTCCTGCCCTAACAGCTACAGAGCTACCCCTGACAGCACAAGCAGCTGCGCAAGCCAGGGGCCTCCTCCTGCCCTATCACCTACTTGCCATCAGGTGACCTCGCGAGCACCCGCACAACCCAGCGGGGCCCGCTTCCGCCCTGTCACCTCCTCAGGCGCATGGGACATCACAAGCAGCTGCACATGCCGCTCTCCTGCTCCGCACCTAGGGGCTACGCAGCCAACACGTGCCCTTCCAGGAACTTTAAGAAATCACGTCCGTGCTTCCGTCCTATCACCTCATGAGCCATCAGTCACATCGCAAGCTGCTGGAGAAGATAGTGGCATATTCCTGCCCTATGACCTACTCAGGCGCTTTGGACAGCTGTCGTGTCCCACCCCCGAGAAGGGGAGAGTGACTAAGATTCGCAAATCCCCTCGGTGTGGATTAAGGTCAGATAGCACTCAAGGTCTGTACATAAACATCAACTTTAATGGGACAAACATTTTGTAAACGTTGGCCCTCTTACAATTATGTCCACCTAAGCTATGCGGCTGTATGAGAAGTTGAGGTAGGCCTTCGGTTACTTAGCAGCTTTAAGAGAAAAGACAAAGAGAGAGAGGGAGAGAGCTAGAAGAGGGGAGAGAGAGCTAGAGAGGGAGAGATGTAGGGAGATCACCAGTCCTGGATCCAGCGTTGGACCTGCCAACGGGGGTCTTCGGTGTAGAGAGCGCCCCCAGAGGCTCGCACGTGCCCCTAGTTATTGGCCCCGTCCCTGGACTTCTGGAACCTTCTCTCGACCCAGTTCCAGGAGTGGTTGTGACACCAGTCAGTCAAGGGAAGTGACACCAGGCCCCTCCCCGTGACTGCCTTTTGTTACCTCTGGAGCCTTCTCCTGGGGCACTGTCTGGGCTCACAGTACAGTCACCTGCGCCTCGTCCCTTACACCACCCCGTGGCTCAAACACTCCAAGGTCCTCTTCAACAGTGGTGATCTGAACATACCGTATAGAAGGAGAGAGAGAAGCGAGTAAGCGGCTAATCAGGCACCTTATTATGGCAAAGCCGATAGCTAGACCGATTAATATTAACAAAAGTATCACTAAAGCTTCCACTATGCAATCCCACCATCCCGCAAGTCCAAGTTTTTTGAGCAAAGTTGAAATCCACGAGGCAGGGTTCCAATCCACCTTCCATTCATTCGATAACATTGACTGGAACAAGCCTCCCATCTCGTCTGTGATTTCCTGCATCCTCTGACGTGCTTCCTCGATCGTGGTCGTGGCATTGTGTATGGTAACGCAGCATTCTCCAGCTGTATGGTTCAGCACTCCACATACACCTTGTTCTTTGACTAATAGCATGTCCAGGGCTAGACGGTTCTGCAAGGCCATCTTCAACACCTGTTGAACCTGCAAATTCAGTTCTCCAAAAGCACGTGCAGTCCAATTACTCAAAATATGTACCTGCCAGGTCAACTTTTCCAATACAAACTGGTGCCTTTGTAGAAGCACACCTGGGGCCAAATGGGCCTCGAATGCAAGGGCCGCTTTCCTTGCCCGGGTATAATAATCGGGTGCTCGGACCCCTCTTACCCACTCGGGTGCAGCCTGAGGTGTTTGAACATCCCATTTCCTCCGGTTATATTTGGGGTCAATAAAGTCAAATGTTCTGGAGGGGCACATTGATGGAATCCCAACGGTACAGCGTAGACCCGCCATTTCGTGCACATGCAGGTGTGAGTACGTCTTCCCACCTGAACACGCCCAGAAGGCACCCTGGGGGGCTGGATATTTAGCAGTGGAGCATGTTGATGGGTCATAGGGTTCGGTTAGTTTGGTTTCCCCTTCCCACGCAAAATTCCACTTTGTTTTGTGGGTAAGCGTAACTCCGCATTTTAACGCGGTTTCTCGATTGACAATGTTTCCATAACACATGGGATCTCCAGGTTTAAACCCCGGTACCGGAAAACCCCAACAAGTACACATATCCCGAATAAAGGTTCGCAACTCTGGGACATACCATGTTTCTATTGGGTCCCACGATAACGATTCACAACTAATCATTCGTGAACAACTCATTAGAATAGTATTCTCATGGGGTAGGGGATTTATTTCCTGTGCGTCAATTATATTATCTGGATTGGACAAAAAATATTTAAGGGACCAAGCACATTCATAACGAGAACAATCACGGTGGGTATAGCCACCCCATTTGTTAGGAATTTGAATATGCCAACCTGGGGAGAACGGGACATTATATTCGTGGCGTAGGGGTTCACCGTGAAGTGGGGGGATCCCACCAACGTACTAGATTACAGGGGATCTCCACTTCCCGGGGACACCACGTCCAATTCAGCACAAGATTGCAAGGGATCTTCGCTTCCCGGGGACACCATGTCCAATTCTTTTGGGCTGCGAGGGCAGCATTTGTAGTCCCCTGACAGAGCTGTTGCTTCCAACAGGTGGCATTGCATAGGTCTCTCCAGGTCGCGTTAACCGGAAATAGACAGGCCACTGGAGAGGGTCCGTACCAAGTTGTCCCGCTATACTCTTGGAATGGGGGTGAGTCAGCTCCCCACAAACATTTTCCCTTCCTGTGTGTATTTCGAATGCACTTTTGGTTTAACATTTCTACCTTCGCATTTAGAATTTGTGAGAAATTTAGCCAAATAATGGCAAATTTGAAGCCCGCTGACGCGGACGTGGGGAGGTCCACACAAAGACCTCGGTCTCTTCGATTCCAGATTCAGCTAAAACCAGTAATCAGCTCCCATGCCAAGTTGGGTTGGCTATCCAAATTCCCGGTTGACCGAGACAAGATTATACATCCACAAAGTAAGGATATAAACTTTCCCCCCCCCACCTTTCTCTAGTAAAGAAACAAAACAGGCTTAATAAAATCAGACAAACAATGCAAAGAATGACCCACTCAACACCAAAAACACAAGTCCCACGGTGGGCTTCTGACAACCTGCAAAATATATCCATAAAGACGAACAATGATTAATAGGATGGGACAATCCGTCGGGTATGGATTCGGTGATCCTTCCCATGTGTGTCGGTGGCCACCCAAGTGTAAAGATTGAGCGGGTTTTTTTAAGGTTAGAGGCACCGCTACCACCGTTGGTAGGTCCACCAGAACAGGTTGTCCCGGATAATGGAGCGGGTTCGCAGGGTCCTTAGCCTCCTTTTTCCCGGGGAGTATGGACGGAGGCTTGGGACGAAACGCAGTAGGTCATGGGCACCCATTAATTCCCCAGCGGCTATTAACTTTATATCCCGCATCTGACACCCGCTGTGCCCACCCAGGTTCGTGAGGTTTCAGGGCCTGCTGCAAGAGCCCATTGGTGCATTCAGCCATGCCATTCGCCTGGGGGTAGTATGGGGTGTGACAGATCCACTGGATCCTTTCGCCTCGTGCCCACTCTTGAACCACCCCGGCAGTAAAGTGGCTTCCGTTATCCGATTGGATCGATTGGGGTTTGGGTAAACAGCTGAACCGCGACTTCAAACCTCTCACAGTATTATCTCCCTTACTATTTTCCGTGAGCCTTCTTAAATGGACCCACTGGCCATCCCCCGGCTCACTTACTGGGGACGGCGCATCCAGTTTCCCGTCCCAAGATCCATCAAATCCTTTTCAGGGGCGGTAGGTGCCTTGGAGGCAATTTCCGTCATGTCGTCATATCGGGGTTCTGTCCTCATAGTCTCTCGAGCGGGCTGTTCAATTTTGGGGGGCACCTTCCTTTTGTCTTTCCACGCTCGAATGAGCTTTTCTAAGGCCATAGTAGGCATACCGTCCATTAAATCCCGGGGAATCCCCTTTTCGATTCCCTCAGCCCACAACAGGTTTCTCTTTGCCCCTGAGGCCCGCCGGGGCGGGCGATTGTCCTGCCGCTCCACTCTTCGCACAGCAGTTTTTGATTTTGTAGCTCCCCCAGTGATCCCCATCCTCCTACCATACTTTGTTAACTCTTGGGCTACTTCTCCCCAAGTCATGGGCCCTCCTCCTCGGGCCCGTCTCCCTCCTCGTGGGGCTAACGCGTCCCGCAAACGGTCTTGTAGTTCTACTGCATATAGTTTCAAAGAATCAGGCAGACCCCGAATCAGGGGAGTCATTCTATCAGGGTTAGCAATTAATAGCATCGGGGAAGGTTGTTGAGGGACTAAACGCCTATCATGCATTAACTGAAGACAAGCAGCCTTCTGCAAACTCTCGATCAAATGGTTTAGAGTTGGGGTTTCGATGCATACTGGATCTCCCCTTTCCAAGGGGTCTAGACCCCCTGCCCAATAAGCAGTTCGTTGAGTTAACGACCACGGCTCTCTTGGGTCATCAGTAGTTAGGAAAACCCCCGGCCCCCAGTACCCCTGGGCCTCCTCTTCCGACAGCAGAACTCGATCACCACCGGTCAGTGATACTCTCCATACATATTCTGTCTCAGTTTCTTGAGCTAACCTGGTATATTTTTCCTGGATTTTCGACATTTCGGCTGCCGAGTACGGCACCGTCCAGACAGTAATTTGCGGGGCTCCCGCACCTTGGCCATTATCGGCGGTCTCTGTCTTAATCACTGGCCTCATCACCACTTCCTCATTCTCGGGGTAAAACATTTCTCGGTCAATTTCTAGCTCCTTCGTTGAGTACAAGGGTCTTAGGCCCTGATTTTTGGCCAACTGTGCCAAGCTCATAAATACCGGCACACTATCCAGAACAGAATTAAGATCTGTCCGATCCAGAGATTCTTGCCCCCCTTCCTGTAATTCGGACCGTAAAATTCTTTCTCGGTACAACGCATCTGACAGAGCCGTGTGGAGTCGCTGAGTGGTATTACGTTCGGCGGTTAGTTGGCTCTGCAGTGTTTTTAGTTGTTCCTGCAAAGATTTAACCATTTCATCATTAGTTTGTTTAACCAGGTGCCTCTCCTTCTGGCCTGCCACTAGTGCTGCTCCCAACACAGCACACACCGTGGCTTTCCCTTTTCCTGGTCGCGCCTTTTGTTCCTTCATAAGGGTTGTAATTTTATCTGCTACAGCTTTCGGGTCGTGCCAACTAATATGGGCCCATGCCATCCCTGGTGGGGAAGGGCACGCCCTATATTCCTTCAACTTTTCAATAACAGGGGAGCAGTCAAGCACCGGCATTTCCCGGGCAGCCATGGCTTGCCACTGCTCAAACCTCTCCCAGCTTATCGCTGAGAGGTCACTTCCCGGCTCTCCCCGCCCGCACTCACCGGGTGAAGAGTCAGTATCCCTTAGGACCTTCCAACACTGAGGGGATCCTGTCCGTGACAACAATTTGTAAGTCACGTCCCACCTCCGAGAAGGGGAGAGTGACTAACATTCGCAAATCCCCTCGGTGTGGATTAAAGTGACATAACACTCAAGGTCCGTACATAAACATCAACTTTAATGGAACAAACATTCTGTAAACGTTGACTCTCTCATAATTGTATCCACCTAAGTTATGCGCTTAGGCTTTATGAGAAGCTGAGGTAGGCCTTGTGTTACTTAGCAGCTTTAAGAGAAAAGGGGGGGGGGGAGGGGGGAGGGAGAGAGAGAGAGGGGGGGAGAGAGAGAGGGAGATCACCAGTCCTGGATCCAGCGCTAGATCTGGCAAGGGGGGGTCTTCGGTGTAGAGAGCGCCCCAGAGGCTTGCACGTGCCCCTAGTTATTGGCCCCAGTCCCTGGACTTCTGGAACCTTCTCTCGCCCCAGTTCCAGGAGTGGCTGAGACACCAGTCAGTCAAGGGAACTGACACCAGGCCCCTCCCCGTGACTGCCTTTGCTACTTCTGGAGCCTCCTCTCAGGGCATTGCCTGGGCTCACAGTACAGTCACCTGGGCCTCGTCCCTTACAACATCATAAACACGTACACAAGCCAGCTGCGCGCTCCTGCCCTAAGTGCTACAGAGCCCCCAGCGACATCACAAGCAGGTGCACAAGCCAGCTGCTTCCTCCTGCCCTGTCAGCTCCTCAGCCAACAGTGACAACATAAGCACCTTCACCGGCCAGGCGTCCCTTCGTGCCCAATCAGCTCCTTGGCCACCAGTGGCATCACAAGGAGATGTACAAGCCAGCTGCCTCCTCCTGCTCTATCAACTCCGCAGGCACCTGGGACATCACAATGAGCCGCACAAGGAACGCTCCTGCTCTAGCCCTCTCACCTACGCAGCTACATGGGACACCAGAAGCGCCTGCACAAGCCAGCTGCATGCTCCGACCCTACGAGCTACGGTGCCACCAGGGTCATCGCAAGGAGGTGCACACACCAGGGGCCACCTCTGGCCCGAGACCCTACTTGGGATCAAGTGACGTCACAAGCACCTGCACGAGCCAGCCACCTGCTCCTGCCCCAAGAGCCACAGAGCCAACAGTGACATCACAAGCAGCTGCACAAGCCGGGCGCATGCTCCCGCCCTATCACCCACTCAGCCACATGTGACCTCGCAGGCCCAGGACCAAGCCAAGTGCCTCCTTCTAACCTATCACCTACACCAGCACGTATGACATCACAAGCACCTGCGGAAGCCAGCTGCATGCTCCTGCCTTCACAGCTACTCAGCCACCTACGTCATCACAAGCACCTGCGCAAGCCAGCTGCATACTCCTGCTCTGTCAGCTACGCAGTCATCAGTGACAACAGAAGCAGCTGCAGAAGCCAGCTGCCTGCTTCTGCCCCAGCACCTACTCAGCCACCTCTGCCATCACCAGAAGCTGCAGAACACGGCGGCACGCTCCTGCCCCAAGAGCTACAAGCCACCACTGACACCACAAGCCCCTGCACAAGCCAGGTCCTTCTCCTGCCCTATCACCTACTCGGGTACGTGTGACATCCGAAGCACATGAAGACCCCCACGGCCTCCTTCCACCCTATCACCCACTCGTCCACCTGGGACATCCCATGCACCTGAAGAAGCCAGGAGCTTCATCCCGCCCTCTGAGCACTCAAACACATAGCACGTCACAAGCACCTGCGCAAGCCAGCTCTCCTTTCAGACGCAATCAGATACTCGGACAACAGTTACCTCAAAAGCACCCTCGCAGGCCAGGGGCCTGCTTCCGCCCTAACACCCAACGAATCACCAGTGACATCACATGCACCTGCACAAGCCAGGGGCCTGCTCCTGCCCTAGCACCTACTCATGTACAAGTGACATCACAAACACCTGCACAGGCCAGCGCCTTGCTCCTGCCCTAACAGCTACAGAGCTACCCCTGACAGCACAAGCAGCTGCGCAAGCCAGGGGCCTCCTCCTGCCCTATCACCTACTTGCCATCAGGTGACCTCGCGAGCACCCGCACAACCCAGCGGGGCCCGCTTCCGCCCTGTCACCTCCTCAGGCGCATGGGACATCACAAGCAGCTGCACATGCCGCTCTCCTGCTCCGCACCTAGGGGCTACGCAGCCAACACGTGCCCTTCCAGGAACTTTAAGAAATCACGTCCGTGCTTCCGTCCTATCACCTCATGAGCCATCAGTCACATCGCAAGCTGCTGGAGAAGATAGTGGCATATTCCTGCCCTATGACCTACTCAGGCGCTTTGGACAGCTGTCGTGTCCCACCCCCGAGAAGGGGAGAGTGACTAAGATTCGCAAATCCCCTCGGTGTGGATTAAGGTCAGATAGCACTCAAGGTCTGTACATAAACATCAACTTTAATGGGACAAACATTTTGTAAACGTTGGCCCTCTTACAATTATGTCCACCTAAGCTATGCGGCTGTATGAGAAGTTGAGGTAGGCCTTCGGTTACTTAGCAGCTTTAAGAGAAAAGACAAAGAGAGAGAGGGAGAGAGCTAGAAGAGGGGAGAGAGAGCTAGAGAGGGAGAGATGTAGGGAGATCACCAGTCCTGGATCCAGCGTTGGACCTGCCAACGGGGGTCTTCGGTGTAGAGAGCGCCCCCAGAGGCTCGCACGTGCCCCTAGTTATTGGCCCCGTCCCTGGACTTCTGGAACCTTCTCTCGACCCAGTTCCAGGAGTGGTTGTGACACCAGTCAGTCAAGGGAAGTGACACCAGGCCCCTCCCCGTGACTGCCTTTTGTTACCTCTGGAGCCTTCTCCTGGGGCACTGTCTGGGCTCACAGTACAGTCACCTGCGCCTCGTCCCTTACACCACCCCGTGGCTCAAACACTCCAAGGTCCTCTTCAACAGTGGTGATCTGAACATACCGTATAGAAGGAGAGAGAGAAGCGAGTAAGCGGCTAATCAGGCACCTTATTATGGCAAAGCCGATAGCTAGACCGATTAATATTAACAAAAGTATCACTAAAGCTTCCACTATGCAATCCCACCATCCCGCAAGTCCAAGTTTTTTGAGCAAAGTTGAAATCCACGAGGCAGGGTTCCAATCCACCTTCCATTCATTCGATAACATTGACTGGAACAAGCCTCCCATCTCGTCTGTGATTTCCTGCATCCTCTGACGTGCTTCCTCGATCGTGGTCGTGGCATTGTGTATGGTAACGCAGCATTCTCCAGCTGTATGGTTCAGCACTCCACATACACCTTGTTCTTTGACTAATAGCATGTCCAGGGCTAGACGGTTCTGCAAGGCCATCTTCAACACCTGTTGAACCTGCAAATTCAGTTCTCCAAAAGCACGTGCAGTCCAATTACTCAAAATATGTACCTGCCAGGTCAACTTTTCCAATACAAACTGGTGCCTTTGTAGAAGCACACCTGGGGCCAAATGGGCCTCGAATGCAAGGGCCGCTTTCCTTGCCCGGGTATAATAATCGGGTGCTCGGACCCCTCTTACCCACTCGGGTGCAGCCTGAGGTGTTTGAACATCCCATTTCCTCCGGTTATATTTGGGGTCAATAAAGTCAAATGTTCTGGAGGGGCACATTGATGGAATCCCAACGGTACAGCGTAGACCCGCCATTTCGTGCACATGCAGGTGTGAGTACGTCTTCCCACCTGAACACGCCCAGAAGGCACCCTGGGGGGCTGGATATTTAGCAGTGGAGCATGTTGATGGGTCATAGGGTTCGGTTAGTTTGGTTTCCCCTTCCCACGCAAAATTCCACTTTGTTTTGTGGGTAAGCGTAACTCCGCATTTTAACGCGGTTTCTCGATTGACAATGTTTCCATAACACATGGGATCTCCAGGTTTAAACCCCGGTACCGGAAAACCCCAACAAGTACACATATCCCGAATAAAGGTTCGCAACTCTGGGACATACCATGTTTCTATTGGGTCCCACGATAACGATTCACAACTAATCATTCGTGAACAACTCATTAGAATAGTATTCTCATGGGGTAGGGGATTTATTTCCTGTGCGTCAATTATATTATCTGGATTGGACAAAAAATATTTAAGGGACCAAGCACATTCATAACGAGAACAATCACGGTGGGTATAGCCACCCCATTTGTTAGGAATTTGAATACGCCAACCTGGGGAGAACGGGACATTATATTCGTGGCGTAGGGGTTCACCGTGAAGTGGGGGGATCCCACCAACGTACTAGATTACAGGGGATCTCCACTTCCCGGGGACACCACGTCCAATTCAGCACAAGATTGCAAGGGATCTTCGCTTCCCGGGGACACCATGTCCAATTCTTTTGGGCTGCGAGGGCAGCATTTGTAGTCCCCTGACAGAGCTGTTGCTTCCAACAGGTGGCATTGCATAGGTCTCTCCAGGTCGCGTTAACCGGAAATAGACAGGCCACTGGAGAGGGTCCGTACCAAGTTGTCCCGCTATACTCTTGGAATGGGGGTGAGTCAGCTCCCCACAAACATTTTCCCTTCCTGTGTGTATTTCGAATGCACTTTTGGTTTAACATTTCTACCTTCGCATTTAGAATTTGTGAGAAATTTAGCCAAATAATGGCAAATTTGAAGCCCGCTGACGCGGACGTGGGGAGGTCCACACAAAGACCTCGGTCTCTTCGATTCCAGATTCAGCTAAAACCAGTAATCAGCTCCCATGCCAAGTTGGGTTGGCTATCCAAATTCCCGGTTGACCGAGACAAGATTATACATCCACAAAGTAAGGATATAAACTTTCCCCCCCCCACCTTTCTCTAGTAAAGAAACAAAACAGGCTTAATAAAATCAGACAAACAATGCAAAGAATGACCCACTCAACACCAAAAACACAAGTCCCACGGTGGGCTTCTGACAACCTGCAAAATATATCCATAAAGACGAACAATGATTAATAGGATGGGACAATCCGTCGGGTATGGATTCGGTGATCCTTCCCATGTGTGTCGGTGGCCACCCAAGTGTAAAGATTGAGCGGGTTTTTTTAAGGTTAGAGGCACCGCTACCACCGTTGGTAGGTCCACCAGAACAGGTTGTCCCGGATAATGGAGCGGGTTCGCAGGGTCCTTAGCCTCCTTTTTCCCGGGGAGTATGGACGGAGGCTTGGGACGAAACGCAGTAGGTCATGGGCACCCATTAATTCCCCAGCGGCTATTAACTTTATATCCCGCATCTGACACCCGCTGTGCCCACCCAGGTTCGTGAGGTTTCAGGGCCTGCTGCAAGAGCCCATTGGTGCATTCAGCCATGCCATTCGCCTGGGGGTAGTATGGGGTGTGACAGATCCACTGGATCCTTTCGCCTCGTGCCCACTCTTGAACCACCCCGGCAGTAAAGTGGCTTCCGTTATCCGATTGGATCGATTGGGGTTTGGGTAAACAGCTGAACCGCGACTTCAAACCTCTCACAGTATTATCTCCCTTACTATTTTCCGTGAGCCTTCTTAAATGGACCCACTGGCCATCCCCCGGCTCACTTGCTGGGGACGGCGCATCCAGTTTCCCGTCCCAAGATCCATCAAATCCTTTTCAGGGGCGGTAGGTGCCTTGGAGGCAATTTCCGTCATGTCGTCATATCGGGGTTCTGTCCTCATAGTCTCTCGAGCGGGCTGTTCAATTTTGGGGGGCACCTTCCTTTTGTCTTTCCACGCTCGAATGAGCTTTTCTAAGGCCATAGTAGGCATACCGTCCATTAAATCCCGGGGAATCCCCTTTTCGATTCCCTCAGCCCACAACAGGTTTCTCTTTGCCCCTGAGGCCCGCCGGGGCGGGCGATTGTCCTGCCGCTCCACTCTTCGCACAGCAGTTTTTGATTTTGTAGCTCCCCCAGTGATCCCCATCCTCCTACCATACTTTGTTAACTCTTGGGCTACTTCTCCCCAAGTCATGGGCCCTCCTCCTCGGGCCCGTCTCCCTCCTCGTGGGGCTAACGCGTCCCGCAAACGGTCTTGTAGTTCTACTGCATATAGTTTCAAAGAATCAGGCAGACCCCGAATCAGGGGAGTCATTCTATCAGGGTTAGCAATTAATAGCATCGGGGAAGGTTGTTGAGGGACTAAACGCCTATCATGCATTAACTGAAGACAAGCAGCCTTCTGCAAACTCTCGATCAAATGGTTTAGAGTTGGGGTTTCGATGCATACTGGATCTCCCCTTTCCAAGGGGTCTAGACCCCCTGCCCAATAAGCAGTTCGTTGAGTTAACGACCACGGCTCTCTTGGGTCATCAGTAGTTAGGAAAACCCCCGGCCCCCAGTACCCCTGGGCCTCCTCTTCCGACAGCAGAACTCGATCACCACCGGTCAGTGATACTCTCCATACATATTCTGTCTCAGTTTCTTGAGCTAACCTGGTATATTTTTCCTGGATTTTCGACATTTCGGCTGCCGAGTACGGCACCGTCCAGACAGTAATTTGCGGGGCTCCCGCACCTTGGCCATTATCGGCGGTCTCTGTCTTAATCACTGGCCTCATCACCACTTCCTCATTCTCGGGGAAAAACATTTCTCGGTCAATTTCTAGCTCCTTCGTTGAGTACAAGGGTCTTAGGCCCTGATTTTTGGCCAACTGTGCCAAGCTCATAAATACCGGCACACTATCCAGAACAGAATTAAGATCTGTCCGATCCAGAGATTCTTGCCCCCCTTCCTGTAATTCGGACCGTAAAATTCTTTCTCGGTACAACGCATCTGACAGAGCCGTGTGGAGTCGCTGAGTGGTATTACGTTCGGCGGTTAGTTGGCTCTGCAGTGTTTTTAGTTGTTCCTGCAAAGATTTAACCATTTCATCATTAGTTTGTTTAACCAGGTGCCTCTCCTTCTGGCCTGCCACTAGTGCTGCTCCCAACACAGCACACACCGTGGCTTTCCCTTTTCCTGGTCGCGCCTTTTGTTCCTTCATAAGGGTTGTAATTTTATCTGCTACAGCTTTCGGGTCGTGCCAACTAATATGGGCCCATGCCATCCCTGGTGGGGAAGGGCACGCCCTATATTCCTTCAACTTTTCAATAACAGGGGAGCAGTCAAGCACCGGCATTTCCCGGGCAGCCATGGCTTGCCACTGCTCAAACCTCTCCCAGCTTATCGCTGAGAGGTCACTTCCCGGCTCTCCCCGCCCGCACTCACCGGGTGAAGAGTCAGTATCCCTTAGGACCTTCCAACACTGAGGGGATCCTGTCCGTGACAACAATTTGTAAGTCACGTCCCACCTCCGAGAAGGGGAGAGTGACTAACATTCGCAAATCCCCTCGGTGTGGATTAAAGTGACATAACACTCAAGGTCCGTACATAAACATCAACTTTAATGGAACAAACATTCTGTAAACGTTGACTCTCTCATAATTGTATCCACCTAAGTTATGCGCTTAGGCTTTATGAGAAGCTGAGGTAGGCCTTGTGTTACTTAGCAGCTTTAAGAGAAAAGGGGGGGGGGGAGGGGGGAGGGAGAGAGAGAGAGGGGGGGAGAGAGAGAGGGAGATCACCAGTCCTG
Organism: Aptenodytes patagonicus; assembly: GCF_965638725.1. Classification (NCBI taxonomy): domain Eukaryota; kingdom Metazoa; phylum Chordata; class Aves; order Sphenisciformes; family Spheniscidae; genus Aptenodytes; species Aptenodytes patagonicus. The sequence continues at coordinate 81,507 of NW_027472132.1, read as the reverse complement.
GATCCAGCGCTAGATCTGGCAAGGGGGGGTCTTCGGTGTAGAGAGCGCCCCAGAGGCTTGCACGTGCCCCTAGTTATTGGCCCCAGTCCCTGGACTTCTGGAACCTTCTCTCGCCCCAGTTCCAGGAGTGGCTGAGACACCAGTCAGTCAAGGGAACTGACACCAGGCCCCTCCCCGTGACTGCCTTTGCTACTTCTGGAGCCTCCTCTCAGGGCATTGCCTGGGCTCACAGTACAGTCACCTGGGCCTCGTCCCTTACAACATCATAAACACGTACACAAGCCAGCTGCGCGCTCCTGCCCTAAGTGCTACAGAGCCCCCAGCGACATCACAAGCAGGTGCACAAGCCAGCTGCTTCCTCCTGCCCTGTCAGCTCCTCAGCCAACAGTGACAACATAAGCACCTTCACCGGCCAGGCGTCCCTTCGTGCCCAATCAGCTCCTTGGCCACCAGTGGCATCACAAGGAGATGTACAAGCCAGCTGCCTCCTCCTGCTCTATCAACTCCGCAGGCACCTGGGACATCACAATGAGCCGCACAAGGAACGCTCCTGCTCTAGCCCTCTCACCTACGCAGCTACATGGGACACCAGAAGCGCCTGCACAAGCCAGCTGCATGCTCCGACCCTACGAGCTACGGTGCCACCAGGGTCATCGCAAGGAGGTGCACACACCAGGGGCCACCTCTGGCCCGAGACCCTACTTGGGATCAAGTGACGTCACAAGCACCTGCTCGAGCCAGCCACCTGCTCCTGCCCCAAGAGCCACAGAGCCAACAGTGACATCACAAGCAGCTGCACAAGCCGGGCGCATGCTCCCGCCCTATCACCCACTCAGCCACATGTGACCTCGCAGGCCCAGGACCAAGCCAAGTGCCTCCTTCTAACCTATCACCTACACCAGCACGTATGACATCACAAGCACCTGCGCAAGCCAGCTGCATACTCCTGCCTTCACAGCTACTCAGCCACCTACGTCATCACAAGCACCTGCGCAAGCCAGCTGCATACTCCTGCTCTGTCAGCTACGCAGTCATCAGTGACAACAGAAGCAGCTGCAGAAGCCAGCTGCCTGCTTCTGCCCCAGCACCTACTCAGCCACCTCTGCCATCACCAGAAGCTGCAGAACACGGCGGCACGCTCCTGCCCCAAGAGCTACAAGCCACCACTGACACCACAAGCCCCTGCACAAGCCAGGTCCTTCTCCTGCCCTATCACCTACTCGGGTACGTGTGACATCCGAAGCACATGAAGACCCCCACGGCCTCCTTCCACCCTATCACCCACTCATCCACCTGGGACATCCCATGCACCTGAAGAAGCCAGGAGCTTCATCCCGCCCTCTGAGCACTCAAACACATAGCACGTCACAAGCACCTGCGCAAGCCAGCTCTCCTTTCAGACGCAATCAGATACTCGGACAACAGTTACCTCAAAAGCACCCTCGCAGGCCAGGGGCCTGCTTCCGCCCTAACACCCAACGAATCACCAGTGACATCACATGCACCTGCACAAGCCAGGGGCCTGCTCCTGCCCTAGCACCTACTCATGTACAAGTGACATCACAAACACCTGCACAGGCCAGCGCCTTGCTCCTGCCCTAACAGCTACAGAGCTACCCCTGACAGCACAAGCAGCTGCGCAAGCCAGGGGCCTCCTCCTGCCCTATCACCTACTTGCCATCAGGTGACCTCGCGAGCACCCGCACAACCCAGCGGGGCCCGCTTCCGCCCTGTCACCTCCTCAGGCGCATGGGACATCACAAGCAGCTGCACATGCCGCTCTCCTGCTCCGCACCTAGGGGCTACGCAGCCAACACGTGCCCTTCCAGGAACTTTAAGAAATCACGTCCGTGCTTCCGTCCTATCACCTCATGAGCCATCAGTCACATCGCAAGCTGCTGGAGAAGATAGTGGCATATTCCTGCCCTATGACCTACTCAGGCGCTTTGGACAGCTGTCGTGTCCCACCCCCGAGAAGGGGAGAGTGACTAAGATTCGCAAATCCCCTCGGTGTGGATTAAGGTCAGATAGCACTCAAGGTCTGTACATAAACATCAACTTTAATGGGACAAACATTTTGTAAACGTTGGCCCTCTTACAATTATGTCCACCTAAGCTATGCGGCTGTATGAGAAGTTGAGGTAGGCCTTCGGTTACTTAGCAGCTTTAAGAGAAAAGACAAAGAGAGAGAGGGAGAGAGCTAGAAGAGGGGAGAGAGAGCTAGAGAGGGAGAGATGTAGGGAGATCACCAGTCCTGGATCCAGCGTTGGACCTGCCAACGGGGGTCTTCGGTGTAGAGAGCGCCCCCAGAGGCTCGCACGTGCCCCTAGTTATTGGCCCCGTCCCTGGACTTCTGGAACCTTCTCTCGACCCAGTTCCAGGAGTGGTTGTGACACCAGTCAGTCAAGGGAAGTGACACCAGGCCCCTCCCCGTGACTGCCTTTTGTTACCTCTGGAGCCTTCTCCTGGGGCACTGTCTGGGCTCACAGTACAGTCACCTGCGCCTCGTCCCTTACACCACCCCGTGGCTCAAACACTCCAAGGTCCTCTTCAACAGTGGTGATCTGAACATACCGTATAGAAGGAGAGAGAGAAGCGAGTAAGCGGCTAATCAGGCACCTTATTATGGCAAAGCCGATAGCTAGACCGATTAATATTAACAAAAGTATCACTAAAGCTTCCACTATGCAATCCCACCATCCCGCAAGTCCAAGTTTTTTGAGCAAAGTTGAAATCCACGAGGCAGGGTTCCAATCCACCTTCCATTCATTCGATAACATTGACTGGAACAAGCCTCCCATCTCGTCTGTGATTTCCTGCATCCTCTGACGTGCTTCCTCGATCGTGGTCGTGGCATTGTGTATGGTAACGCAGCATTCTCCAGCTGTATGGTTCAGCACTCCACATACACCTTGTTCTTTGACTAATAGCATGTCCAGGGCTAGACGGTTCTGCAAGGCCATCTTCAACACCTGTTGAACCTGCAAATTCAGTTCTCCAAAAGCACGTGCAGTCCAATTACTCAAAATATGTACCTGCCAGGTCAACTTTTCCAATACAAACTGGTGCCTTTGTAGAAGCACACCTGGGGCCAAATGGGCCTCGAATGCAAGGGCCGCTTTCCTTGCCCGGGTATAATAATCGGGTGCTCGGACCCCTCTTACCCACTCGGGTGCAGCCTGAGGTGTTTGAACATCCCATTTCCTCCGGTTATATTTGGGGTCAATAAAGTCAAATGTTCTGGAGGGGCACATTGATGGAATCCCAACGGTACAGCGTAGACCCGCCATTTCGTGCACATGCAGGTGTGAGTACGTCTTCCCACCTGAACACGCCCAGAAGGCACCCTGGGGGGCTGGATATTTAGCAGTGGAGCATGTTGATGGGTCATAGGGTTCGGTTAGTTTGGTTTCCCCTTCCCACGCAAAATTCCACTTTGTTTTGTGGGTAAGCGTAACTCCGCATTTTAACGCGGTTTCTCGATTGACAATGTTTCCATAACACATGGGATCTCCAGGTTTAAACCCCGGTACCGGAAAACCCCAACAAGTACACATATCCCGAATAAAGGTTCGCAACTCTGGGACATACCATGTTTCTATTGGGTCCCACGATAACGATTCACAACTAATCATTCGTGAACAACTCATTAGAATAGTATTCTCATGGGGTAGGGGATTTATTTCCTGTGCGTCAATTATATTATCTGGATTGGACAAAAAATATTTAAGGGACCAAGCACATTCATAACGAGAACAATCACGGTGGGTATAGCCACCCCATTTGTTAGGAATTTGAATACGCCAACCTGGGGAGAACGGGACATTATATTCGTGGCGTAGGGGTTCACCGTGAAGTGGGGGGATCCCACCAACGTACTAGATTACAGGGGATCTCCACTTCCCGGGGACACCACGTCCAATTCAGCACAAGATTGCAAGGGATCTTCGCTTCCCGGGGACACCATGTCCAATTCTTTTGGGCTGCGAGGGCAGCATTTGTAGTCCCCTGACAGAGCTGTTGCTTCCAACAGGTGGCATTGCATAGGTCTCTCCAGGTCGCGTTAACCGGAAATAGACAGGCCACTGGAGAGGGTCCGTACCAAGTTGTCCCGCTATACTCTTGGAATGGGGGTGAGTCAGCTCCCCACAAACATTTTCCCTTCCTGTGTGTATTTCGAATGCACTTTTGGTTTAACATTTCTACCTTCGCATTTAGAATTTGTGAGAAATTTAGCCAAATAATGGCAAATTTGAAGCCCGCTGACGCGGACGTGGGGAGGTCCACACAAAGACCTTGGTCTCTTCGATTCCAGATTCAGCTAAAACCAGTAATCAGCTCCCATGCCAAGTTGGGTTGGCTATCCAAATTCCCGGTTGACCGAGACAAGATTATACATCCACAAAGTAAGGATATAAACTTTCCCCCCCACCACCTTTCTCTAGTAAAGAAACAAAACAGGCTTAATAAAATCAGACAAACAATGCAAAGAATGACCCACTCAACACCAAAAACACAAGTCCCACGGTGGGCTTCTGACAACCTGCAAAATATATCCATAAAGACGAACAATGATTAATAGGATGGGACAATCCGTCGGGTATGGATTCGGTGATCCTTCCCATGTGTGTCGGTGGCCACCCAAGTGTAAAGATTGAGCGGGTTTTTTTAAGGTTAGAGGCACCGCTACCACCGTTGGTAGGTCCACCAGAACAGGTTGTCCCGGATAATGGAGCGGGTTCGCAGGGTCCTTAGCCTCCTTTTTCCCGGGGAGTATGGACGGAGGCTTGGGACGAAACGCAGTAGGTCATGGGCACCCATTAATTCCCCAGCGGCTATTAACTTTATATCCCGCATCTGACACCCGCTGTGCCCACCCAGGTTCGTGAGGTTTCAGGGCCTGCTGCAAGAGCCCATTGGTGCATTCAGCCATGCCATTCGCCTGGGGGTAGTATGGGGTGTGACAGATCCACTGGATCCTTTCGCCTCGTGCCCACTCTTGAACCACCCCGGCAGTAAAGTGGCTTCCGTTATCCGATTGGATCGATTGGGGTTTGGGTAAACAGCTGAACCGCGACTTCAAACCTCTCACAGTATTATCTCCCTTACTATTTTCCGTGAGCCTTCTTAAATGGACCCACTGGCCATCCCCCGGCTCACTTACTGGGGACGGCGCATCCAGTTTCCCGTCCCAAGATCCATCAAATCCTTTTCAGGGGCGGTAGGTGCCTTGGAGGCAATTTCCGTCATGTCGTCATATCGGGGTTCTGTCCTCATAGTCTCTCGAGCGGGCTGTTCAATTTTGGGGGGCACCTTCCTTTTGTCTTTCCACGCTCGAATGAGCTTTTCTAAGGCCATAGTAGGCATACCGTCCATTAAATCCCGGGGAATCCCCTTTTCGATTCCCTCAGCCCACAACAGGTTTCTCTTTGCCCCTGAGGCCCGCCGGGGCGGGCGATTGTCCTGCCGCTCCACTCTTCGCACAGCAGTTTTTGATTTTGTAGCTCCCCCAGTGATCCCCATCCTCCTACCATACTTTGTTAACTCTTGGGCTACTTCTCCCCAAGTCATGGGCCCTCCTCCTCGGGCCCGTCTCCCTCCTCGTGGGGCTAACGCGTCCCGCAAACGGTCTTGTAGTTCTACTGCATATAGTTTCAAAGAATCAGGCAGACCCCGAATCAGGGGAGTCATTCTATCAGGGTTAGCAATTAATAGCATCGGGGAAGGTTGTTGAGGGACTAAACGCCTATCATGCATTAACTGAAGACAAGCAGCCTTCTGCAAACTCTCGATCAAATGGTTTAGAGTTGGGGTTTCGATGCATACTGGATCTCCCCTTTCCAAGGGGTCTAGACCCCCTGCCCAATAAGCAGTTCGTTGAGTTAACGACCACGGCTCTCTTGGGTCATCAGTAGTTAGGAAAACCCCCGGCCCCCAGTACCCCTGGGCCTCCTCTTCCGACAGCAGAACTCGATCACCACCGGTCAGTGATACTCTCCATACATATTCTGTCTCAGTTTCTTGAGCTAACCTGGTATATTTTTCCTGGATTTTCGACATTTCGGCTGCCGAGTACGGCACCGTCCAGACAGTAATTTGCGGGGCTCCCGCACCTTGGCCATTATCGGCGGTCTCTGTCTTAATCACTGGCCTCATCACCACTTCCTCATTCTCGGGGTAAAACATTTCTCGGTCAATTTCTAGCTCCTTCGTTGAGTACAAGGGTCTTAGGCCCTGATTTTTGGCCAACTGTGCCAAGCTCATAAATACCGGCACACTATCCAGAACAGAATTAAGATCTGTCCGATCCAGAGATTCTTGCCCCCCTTCCTCTAATTCGGACCGTAAAATTCTTTCTCGGTACAACGCATCTGACAGAGCCGTGTGGAGTCGCTGAGTGGTATTACGTTCGGCGGTTAGTTGGCTCTGCAGTGTTTTTAGTTGTTCCTGCAAAGATTTAACCATTTCATCATTAGTTTGTTTAACCAGGTGCCTCTCCTTCTGGCCTGCCACTAGTGCTGCTCCCAACACAGCACACACCGTGGCTTTCCCTTTTCCTGGTCGCGCCTTTTGTTCCTTCATAAGGGTTGTAATTTTATCTGCTACAGCTTTCGGGTCGTGCCAACTAATATGGGCCCATGCCATCCCTGGTGGGGAAGGGCACGCCCTATATTCCTTCAACTTTTCAATAACAGGGGAGCAGTCAAGCACCGGCATTTCCCGGGCAGCCATGGCTTGCCACTGCTCAAACCTCTCCCAGCTTATCGCTGAGAGGTCACTTCCCGGCTCTCCCCGCCCGCACTCACCGGGTGAAGAGTCAGTATCCCTTAGGACCTTCCAACACTGAGGGGATCCTGTCCGTGACAACAATTTGTAAGTCACGTCCCACCTCCGAGAAGGGGAGAGTGACTAACATTCGCAAATCCCCTCGGTGTGGATTAAAGTGACATAACACTCAAGGTCCGTACATAAACATCAACTTTAATGGAACAAACATTCTGTAAACGTTGACTCTCTCATAATTGTATCCACCTAAGTTATGCGCTTAGGCTTTATGAGAAGCTGAGGTAGGCCTTGTGTTACTTAGCAGCTTTAAGAGAAAAGGGGGGGGGGGAGGGGGGAGGGAGAGAGAGAGAGGGGGGGAGAGAGAGAGGGAGATCACCAGTCCTGGATCCAGCGCTAGATCTGGCAAGGGGGGGTCTTCGGTGTAGAGAGCGCCCCAGAGGCTTGCACGTGCCCCTAGTTATTGGCCCCAGTCCCTGGACTTCTGGAACCTTCTCTCGCCCCAGTTCCAGGAGTGGCTGAGACACCAGTCAGTCAAGGGAACTGACACCAGGCCCCTCCCCGTGACTGCCTTTGCTACTTCTGGAGCCTCCTCTCAGGGCATTGCCTGGGCTCACAGTACAGTCACCTGGGCCTCGTCCCTTACAACATCATAAACACGTACACAAGCCAGCTGCGCGCTCCTGCCCTAAGTGCTACAGAGCCCCCAGCGACATCACAAGCAGGTGCACAAGCCAGCTGCTTCCTCCTGCCCTGTCAGCTCCTCAGCCAACAGTGACAACATAAGCACCTTCACCGGCCAGGCGTCCCTTCGTGCCCAATCAGCTCCTTGGCCACCAGTGACATTACAAGGAGATGTACAAGCCAGCTGCCTCCTCCTGCTCTATCAACTCCGCAGGCACCTGGGACATCACAATGAGCCGCACAAGGAACGCTCCTGCTCTAGCCCTCTCACCTACGCAGCTACATGGGACACCAGAAGCGCCTGCACAAGCCAGCTGCATGCTCCGACCCTACGAGCTACGGTGCCACCAGGGTCATCGCAAGGAGGTGCACACACCAGGGGCCACCTCTGGCCCGAGACCCTACTTGGGATCAAGTGACGTCACAAGCACCTGCACGAGCCAGCCACCTGCTCCTGCCCCAAGAGCCACAGAGCCAACAGTGACATCACAAGCAGCTGCACAAGCCGGGCGCATGCTCCCGCCCTATCACCCACTCAGCCACATGTGACCTCGCAGGCCCAGGACCAAGCCAAGTGCCTCCTTCTAACCTATCACCTACACCAGCACGTATGACATCACAAGCACCTGCGCAAGCCAGCTGCATACTCCTGCTCTGTCAGCTACGCAGTCATCAGTGACAACAGAAGCAGCTGCAGAAGCCAGCTGCCTGCTTCTGCCCCAGCACCTACTCAGCCACCTCTGCCATCACCAGAAGCTGCAGAACACGGCGGCACGCTCCTGCCCCAAGAGCTACAAGCCACCACTGACACCACAAGCCCCTGCACAAGCCAGGTCCTTCTCCTGCCCTATCACCTACTCGGGTACGTGTGACATCCGAAGCACATGAAGACCCCCACGGCCTCCTTCCACCCTATCACCCACTCATCCACCTGGGACATCCCATGCACCTGAAGAAGCCAGGAGCTTCATCCCGCCCTCTGAGCACTCAAACACATAGCACGTCACAAGCACCTGCGCAAGCCAGCTCTCCTTTCAGACGCAATCAGATACTCGGACAACAGTTACCTCAAAAGCACCCTCGCAGGCCAGGGGCCTGCTTCCGCCCTAACACCCAACGAATCACCAGTGACATCACATGCACCTGCACAAGCCAGGGGCCTGCTCCTGCCCTAGCACCTACTCATGTACAAGTGACATCACAAACACCTGCACAGGCCAGCGCCTTGCTCCTGCCCTAACAGCTACAGAGCTACCCCTGACAGCACAAGCAGCTGCGCAAGCCAGGGGCCTCCTCCTGCCCTATCACCTACTTGCCATCAGGTGACCTCGCGAGCACCCGCACAACCCAGCGGGGCCCGCTTCCGCCCTGTCACCTCCTCAGGCGCATGGGACATCACAAGCAGCTGCACATGCCGCTCTCCTGCTCCGCACCTAGGGGCTACGCAGCCAACACGTGCCCTTCCAGGAACTTTAAGAAATCACGTCCGTGCTTCCGTCCTATCACCTCATGAGCCATCAGTCACATCGCAAGCTGCTGGAGAAGATAGTGGCATATTCCTGCCCTATGACCTACTCAGGCGCTTTGGACAGCTGTCGTGTCCCACCCCCGAGAAGGGGAGAGTGACTAAGATTCGCAAATCCCCTCGGTGTGGATTAAGGTCAGATAGCACTCAAGGTCTGTACATAAACATCAACTTTAATGGGACAAACATTTTGTAAACGTTGGCCCTCTTACAATTATGTCCACCTAAGCTATGCGGCTGTATGAGAAGTTGAGGTAGGCCTTCGGTTACTTAGCAGCTTTAAGAGAAAAGACAAAGAGAGAGAGGGAGAGAGCTAGAAGAGGGGAGAGAGAGCTAGAGAGGGAGAGATGTAGGGAGATCACCAGTCCTGGATCCAGCGTTGGACCTGCCAACGGGGGTCTTCGGTGTAGAGAGCGCCCCCAGAGGCTCGCACGTGCCCCTAGTTATTGGCCCCGTCCCTGGACTTCTGGAACCTTCTCTCGACCCAGTTCCAGGAGTGGTTGTGACACCAGTCAGTCAAGGGAAGTGACACCAGGCCCCTCCCCGTGACTGCCTTTTGTTACCTCTGGAGCCTTCTCCTGGGGCACTGTCTGGGCTCACAGTACAGTCACCTGCGCCTCGTCCCTTACACCACCCCGTGGCTCAAACACTCCAAGGTCCTCTTCAACAGTGGTGATCTGAACATACCGTATAGAAGGAGAGAGAGAAGCGAGTAAGCGGCTAATCAGGCACCTTATTATGGCAAAGCCGATAGCTAGACCGATTAATATTAACAAAAGTATCACTAAAGCTTCCACTATGCAATCCCACCATCCCGCAAGTCCAAGTTTTTTGAGCAAAGTTGAAATCCACGAGGCAGGGTTCCAATCCACCTTCCATTCATTCGATAACATTGACTGGAACAAGCCTCCCATCTCGTCTGTGATTTCCTGCATCCTCTGACGTGCTTCCTCGATCGTGGTCGTGGCATTGTGTATGGTAACGCAGCATTCTCCAGCTGTATGGTTCAGCACTCCACATACACCTTGTTCTTTGACTAATAGCATGTCCAGGGCTAGACGGTTCTGCAAGGCCATCTTCAACACCTGTTGAACCTGCAAATTCAGTTCTCCAAAAGCACGTGCAGTCCAATTACTCAAAATATGTACCTGCCAGGTCAACTTTTCCAATACAAACTGGTGCCTTTGTAGAAGCACACCTGGGGCCAAATGGGCCTCGAATGCAAGGGCCGCTTTCCTTGCCCGGGTATAATAATCGGGTGCTCGGACCCCTCTTACCCACTCGGGTGCAGCCTGAGGTGTTTGAACATCCCATTTCCTCCGGTTATATTTGGGGTCAATAAAGTCAAATGTTCTGGAGGGGCACATTGATGGAATCCCAACGGTACAGCGTAGACCCGCCATTTCGTGCACATGCAGGTGTGAGTACGTCTTCCCACCTGAACACGCCCAGAAGGCACCCTGGGGGGCTGGATATTTAGCAGTGGAGCATGTTGATGGGTCATAGGGTTCGGTTAGTTTGGTTTCCCCTTCCCACGCAAAATTCCACTTTGTTTTGTGGGTAAGCGTAACTCCGCATTTTAACGCGGTTTCTCGATTGACAATGTTTCCATAACACATGGGATCTCCAGGTTTAAACCCCGGTACCGGAAAACCCCAACAAGTACACATATCCCGAATAAAGGTTCGCAACTCTGGGACATACCATGTTTCTATTGGGTCCCACGATAACGATTCACAACTAATCATTCGTGAACAACTCATTAGAATAGTATTCTCATGGGGTAGGGGATTTATTTCCTGTGCGTCAATTATATTATCTGGATTGGACAAAAAATATTTAAGGGACCAAGCACATTCATAACGAGAACAATCACGGTGGGTATAGCCACCCCATTTGTTAGGAATTTGAATACGCCAACCTGGGGAGAACGGGACATTATATTCGTGGCGTAGGGGTTCACCGTGAAGTGGGGGGATCCCACCAACGTACTAGATTACAGGGGATCTCCACTTCCCGGGGACACCACGTCCAATTCAGCACAAGATTGCAAGGGATCTTCGCTTCCCGGGGACACCATGTCCAATTCTTTTGGGCTGCGAGGGCAGCATTTGTAGTCCCCTGACAGAGCTGTTGCTTCCAACAGGTGGCATTGCATAGGTCTCTCCAGGTCGCGTTAACCGGAAATAGACAGGCCACTGGAGAGGGTCCGTACCAAGTTGTCCCGCTATACTCTTGGAATGGGGGTGAGTCAGCTCCCCACAAACATTTTCCCTTCCTGTGTGTATTTCGAATGCACTTTTGGTTTAACATTTCTACCTTCGCATTTAGAATTTGTGAGAAATTTAGCCAAATAATGGCAAATTTGAAGCCCGCTGACGCGGACGTGGGGAGGTCCACACAAAGACCTCGGTCTCTTCGATTCCAGATTCAGCTAAAACCAGTAATCAGCTCCCATGCCAAGTTGGGTTGGCTATCCAAATTCCCGGTTGACCGAGACAAGATTATACATCCACAAAGTAAGGATATAAACTTTCCCCCCCCCACCTTTCTCTAGTAAAGAAACAAAACAGGCTTAATAAAATCAGACAAACAATGCAAAGAATGACCCACTCAACACCAAAAACACAAGTCCCACGGTGGGCTTCTGACAACCTGCAAAATATATCCATAAAGACGAACAATGATTAATAGGATGGGACAATCCGTCGGGTATGGATTCGGTGATCCTTCCCATGTGTGTCGGTGGCCACCCAAGTGTAAAGATTGAGCGGGTTTTTTTAAGGTTAGAGGCACCGCTACCACCGTTGGTAGGTCCACCAGAACAGGTTGTCCCGGATAATGGAGCGGGTTCGCAGGGTCCTTAGCCTCCTTTTTCCCGGGGAGTATGGACGGAGGCTTGGGACGAAACGCAGTAGGTCATGGGCACCCATTAATTCCCCAGCGGCTATTAACTTTATATCCCGCATCTGACACCCGCTGTGCCCACCCAGGTTCGTGAGGTTTCAGGGCCTGCTGCAAGAGCCCATTGGTGCATTCAGCCATGCCATTCGCCTGGGGGTAGTATGGGGTGTGACAGATCCACTGGATCCTTTCGCCTCGTGCCCACTCTTGAACCACCCCGGCAGTAAAGTGGCTTCCGTTATCCGATTGGATCGATTGGGGTTTGGGTAAACAGCTGAACCGCGACTTCAAACCTCTCACAGTATTATCTCCCTTACTATTTTCCGTGAGCCTTCTTAAATGGACCCACTGGCCATCCCCCGGCTCACTTGCTGGGGACAGCGCATCCAGTTTCCCGTCCCAAGATCCATCAAATCCTTTTCAGGGGCGGTAGGTGCCTTGGAGGCAATTTCCGTCATGTCGTCATATCGGGGTTCTGTCCTCATAGTCTCTCGAGCGGGCTGTTCAATTTTGGGGGGCACCTTCCTTTTGTCTTTCCACGCTCGAATGAGCTTTTCTAAGGCCATAGTAGGCATACCGTCCATTAAATCCCGGGGAATCCCCTTTTCGATTCCCTCAGCCCACAACAGGTTTCTCTTTGCCCCTGAGGCCCGCCGGGGCGGGCGACTGTCCTGCCGCTCCACTCTTCGCACAGCAGTTTTTGATTTTGTAGCTCCCCCAGTGATCCCCATCCTCCTACCATACTTTGTTAACTCTTGGGCTACTTCTCCCCAAGTCATGGGCCCTCCTCCTCGGGCCCGTCTCCCTCCTCGTGGGGCTAACGCGTCCCGCAAACGGTCTTGTAGTTCTACTGCATATAGTTTCAAAGAATCAGGCAGACCCCGAATCAGGGGAGTCATTCTATCAGGGTTAGCAATTAATAGCATCGGGGAAGGTTGTTGAGGGACTAAACGCCTATCATGCATTAACTGAAGACAAGCAGCCTTCTGCAAACTCTCGATCAAATGGTTTAGAGTTGGGGTTTCGATGCATACTGGATCTCCCCTTTCCAAGGGGTCTAGACCCCCTGCCCAATAAGCAGTTCGTTGAGTTAACGACCACGGCTCTCTTGGGTCATCAGTAGTTAGGAAAACCCCCGGCCCCCAGTACCCCTGGGCCTCCTCTTCCGACAGCAGAACTCGATCACCACCGGTCAGTGATACTCTCCATACATATTCTGTCTCAGTTTCTTGAGCTAACCTGGTATATTTTTCCTGGATTTTCGACATTTCGGCTGCCGAGTACGGCACCGTCCAGACAGTAATTTGCGGGGCTCCCGCACCTTGGCCATTATCGGCGGTCTCTGTCTTAATCACTGGCCTCATCACCACTTCCTCATTCTCGGGGTAAAACATTTCTCGGTCAATTTCTAGCTCCTTCGTTGAGTACAAGGGTCTTAGGCCCTGATTTTTGGCCAACTGTGCCAAGCTCATAAATACCGGCACACTATCCAGAACAGAATTAAGATCTGTCCGATCCAGAGATTCTTGCCCCCCTTCCTGTAATTCGGACCGTAAAATTCTTTCTCGGTACAACGCATCTGACAGAGCCGTGTGGAGTCGCTGAGTGGTATTACGTTCGGCGGTTAGTTGGCTCTGCAGTGTTTTTAGTTGTTCCTGCAAAGATTTAACCATTTCATCATTAGTTTGTTTAACCAGGTGCCTCTCCTTCTGGCCTGCCACTAGTGCTGCTCCCAACACAGCACACACCGTGGCTTTCCCTTTTCCTGGTCGCGCCTTTTGTTCCTTCATAAGGGTTGTAATTTTATCTGCTACAGCTTTCGGGTCGTGCCAACTAATATGGGCCCATGCCATCCCTGGTGGGGAAGGGCACGCCCTATATTCCTTCAACTTTTCAATAACAGGGGAGCAGTCAAGCACCGGCATTTCCCGGGCAGCCATGGCTTGCCACTGCTCAAACCTCTCCCAGCTTATCGCTGAGAGGTCACTTCCCGGCTCTCCCCGCCCGCACTCACCGGGTGAAGAGTCAGTATCCCTTAGGACCTTCCAACACTGAGGGGATCCTGTCCGTGACAACAATTTGTAAGTCACGTCCCACCTCCGAGAAGGGGAGAGTGACTAACATTCGCAAATCCCCTCGGTGTGGATTAAAGTGACATAACACTCAAGGTCCGTACATAAACATCAACTTTAATGGAACAAACATTCTGTAAACGTTGACTCTCTCATAATTGTATCCACCTAAGTTATGCGCTTAGGCTTTATGAGAAGCTGAGGTAGGCCTTGTGTTACTTAGCAGCTTTAAGAGAAAAGGGGGGGGGGGAGGGGGGAGGGAGAGAGAGAGAGGGGGGGAGAGAGAGAGGGAGATCACCAGTCCTGGATCCAGCGCTAGATCTGGCAAGGGGGGGTCTTCGGTGTAGAGAGCGCCCCAGAGGCTTGCACGTGCCCCTAGTTATTGGCCCCAGTCCCTGGACTTCTGGAACCTTCTCTCGCCCCAGTTCCAGGAGTGGCTGAGACACCAGTCAGTCAAGGGAACTGACACCAGGCCCCTCCCCGTGACTGCCTTTGCTACTTCTGGAGCCTCCTCTCAGGGCATTGCCTGGGCTCACAGTACAGTCACCTGGGCCTCGTCCCTTACAACATCATAAACACGTACACAAGCCAGCTGCGCGCTCCTGCCCTAAGTGCTACAGAGCCCCCAGCGACATCACAAGCAGGTGCACAAGCCAGCTGCTTCCTCCTGCCCTGTCAGCTCCTCAGCCAACAGTGACAACATAAGCACCTTCACCGGCCAGGCGTCCCTTCGTGCCCAATCAGCTCCTTGGCCACCAGTGGCATCACAAGGAGATGTACAAGCCAGCTGCCTCCTCCTGCTCTATCAACTCCGCAGGCACCTGGGACATCACAATGAGCCGCACAAGGAACGCTCCTGCTCTAGCCCTCTCACCTACGCAGCTACATGGGACACCAGAAGCGCCTGCACAAGCCAGCTGCATGCTCCGACCCTACGAGCTACGGTGCCACCAGGGTCATCGCAAGGAGGTGCACACACCAGGGGCCACCTCTGGCCCGAGACCCTACTTGGGATCAAGTGACGTCACAAGCACCTGCTCGAGCCAGCCACCTGCTCCTGCCCCAAGAGCCACAGAGCCAACAGTGACATCACAAGCAGCTGCACAAGCCGGGCGCATGCTCCCGCCCTATCACCCACTCAGCCACATGTGACCTCGCAGGCCCAGGACCAAGCCAAGTGCCTCCTTCTAACCTATCACCTACACCAGCACGTATGACATCACAAGCACCTGCGCAAGCCAGCTGCATACTCCTGCTCTGTCAGCTACGCAGTCATCAGTGACAACAGAAGCAGCTGCAGAAGCCAGCTGCCTGCTTCTGCCCCAGCACCTACTCAGCCACCTCTGCCATCACCAGAAGCTGCAGAACACGGCGGCACGCTCCTGCCCCAAGAGCTACAAGCCACCACTGACACCACAAGCCCCTGCACAAGCCAGGTCCTTCTCCTGCCCTATCACCTACTCGGGTACGTGTGACATCCGAAGCACATGAAGACCCCCACGGCCTCCTTCCACCCTATCACCCACTCATCCACCTGGGACATCCCATGCACCTGAAGAAGCCAGGAGCTTCATCCCGCCCTCTGAGCACTCAAACACATAGCACGTCACAAGCACCTGCGCAAGCCAGCTCTCCTTTCAGACGCAATCAGATACTCGGACAACAGTTACCTCAAAAGCACCCTCGCAGGCCAGGGGCCTGCTTCCGCCCTAACACCCAACGAATCACCAGTGACATCACATGCACCTGCACAAGCCAGGGGCCTGCTCCTGCCCTAGCACCTACTCATGTACAAGTGACATCACAAACACCTGCACAGGCCAGCGCCTTGCTCCTGCCCTAACAGCTACAGAGCTACCCCTGACAGCACAAGCAGCTGCGCAAGCCAGGGGCCTCCTCCTGCCCTATCACCTACTTGCCATCAGGTGACCTCGCGAGCACCCGCACAACCCAGCGGGGCCCGCTTCCGCCCTGTCACCTCCTCAGGCGCATGGGACATCACAAGCAGCTGCACATGCCGCTCTCCTGCTCCGCACCTAGGGGCTACGCAGCCAACACGTGCCCTTCCAGGAACTTTAAGAAATCACGTCCGTGCTTCCGTCCTATCACCTCATGAGCCATCAGTCACATCGCAAGCTGCTGGAGAAGATAGTGGCATATTCCTGCCCTATGACCTACTCAGGCGCTTTGGACAGCTGTCGTGTCCCACCCCCGAGAAGGGGAGAGTGACTAAGATTCGCAAATCCCCTCGGTGTGGATTAAGGTCAGATAGCACTCAAGGTCTGTACATAAACATCAACTTTAATGGGACAAACATTTTGTAAACGTTGGCCCTCTTACAATTATGTCCACCTAAGCTATGCGGCTGTATGAGAAGTTGAGGTAGGCCTTCGGTTACTTAGCAGCTTTAAGAGAAAAGACAAAGAGAGAGAGGGAGAGAGCTAGAAGAGGGGAGAGAGAGCTAGAGAGGGAGAGATGTAGGGAGATCACCAGTCCTGGATCCAGCGTTGGACCTGCCAACGGGGGTCTTCGGTGTAGAGAGCGCCCCCAGAGGCTCGCACGTGCCCCTAGTTATTGGCCCCGTCCCTGGACTTCTGGAACCTTCTCTCGACCCAGTTCCAGGAGTGGTTGTGACACCAGTCAGTCAAGGGAAGTGACACCAGGCCCCTCCCCGTGACTGCCTTTTGTTACCTCTGGAGCCTTCTCCTGGGGCACTGTCTGGGCTCACAGTACAGTCACCTGCGCCTCGTCCCTTACACCACCCCGTGGCTCAAACACTCCAAGGTCCTCTTCAACAGTGGTGATCTGAACATACCGTATAGAAGGAGAGAGAGAAGCGAGTAAGCGGCTAATCAGGCACCTTATTATGGCAAAGCCGATAGCTAGACCGATTAATATTAACAAAAGTATCACTAAAGCTTCCACTATGCAATCCCACCATCCCGCAAGTCCAAGTTTTTTGAGCAAAGTTGAAATCCACGAGGCAGGGTTCCAATCCACCTTCCATTCATTCGATAACATTGACTGGAACAAGCCTCCCATCTCGTCTGTGATTTCCTGCATCCTCTGACGTGCTTCCTCGATCGTGGTCGTGGCATTGTGTATGGTAACGCAGCATTCTCCAGCTGTATGGTTCAGCACTCCACATACACCTTGTTCTTTGACTAATAGCATGTCCAGGGCTAGACGGTTCTGCAAGGCCATCTTCAACACCTGTTGAACCTGCAAATTCAGTTCTCCAAAAGCACGTGCAGTCCAATTACTCAAAATATGTACCTGCCAGGTCAACTTTTCCAATACAAACTGGTGCCTTTGTAGAAGCACACCTGGGGCCAAATGGGCCTCGAATGCAAGGGCCGCTTTCCTTGCCCGGGTATAATAATCGGGTGCTCGGACCCCTCTTACCCACTCGGGTGCAGCCTGAGGTGTTTGAACATCCCATTTCCTCCGGTTATATTTGGGGTCAATAAAGTCAAATGTTCTGGAGGGGCACATTGATGGAATCCCAACGGTACAGCGTAGACCCGCCATTTCGTGCACATGCAGGTGTGAGTACGTCTTCCCACCTGAACACGCCCAGAAGGCACCCTGGGGGGCTGGATATTTAGCAGTGGAGCATGTTGATGGGTCATAGGGTTCGGTTAGTTTGGTTTCCCCTTCCCACGCAAAATTCCACTTTGTTTTGTGGGTAAGCGTAACTCCGCATTTTAACGCGGTTTCTCGATTGACAATGTTTCCATAACACATGGGATCTCCAGGTTTAAACCCCGGTACCGGAAAACCCCAACAAGTACACATATCCCGAATAAAGGTTCGCAACTCTGGGACATACCATGTTTCTATTGGGTCCCACGATAACGATTCACAACTAATCATTCGTGAACAACTCATTAGAATAGTATTCTCATGGGGTAGGGGATTTATTTCCTGTGCGTCAATTATATTATCTGGATTGGACAAAAAATATTTAAGGGACCAAGCACATTCATAACGAGAACAATCACGGTGGGTATAGCCACCCCATTTGTTAGGAATTTGAATACGCCAACCTGGGGAGAACGGGACATTATATTCGTGGCGTAGGGGTTCACCGTGAAGTGGGGGGATCCCACCAACGTACTAGATTACAGGGGATCTCCACTTCCCGGGGACACCACGTCCAATTCAGCACAAGATTGCAAGGGATCTTCGCTTCCCGGGGACACCATGTCCAATTCTTTTGGGCTGCGAGGGCAGCATTTGTAGTCCCCTGACAGAGCTGTTGCTTCCAACAGGTGGCATTGCATAGGTCTCTCCAGGTCGCGTTAACCGGAAATAGACAGGCCACTGGAGAGGGTCCGTACCAAGTTGTCCCGCTATACTCTTGGAATGGGGGTGAGTCAGCTCCCCACAAACATTTTCCCTTCCTGTGTGTATTTCGAATGCACTTTTGGTTTAACATTTCTACCTTCGCATTTAGAATTTGTGAGAAATTTAGCCAAATAATGGCAAATTTGAAGCCCGCTGACGCGGACGTGGGGAGGTCCACACAAAGACCTTGGTCTCTTCGATTCCAGATTCAGCTAAAACCAGTAATCAGCTCCCATGCCAAGTTGGGTTGGCTATCCAAATTCCCGGTTGACCGAGACAAGATTATACATCCACAAAGTAAGGATATAAACTTTCCCCCCCCCACCTTTCTCTAGTAAAGAAACAAAACAGGCTTAATAAAATCAGACAAACAATGCAAAGAATGACCCACTCAACACCAAAAACACAAGTCCCACGGTGGGCTTCTGACAACCTGCAAAATATATCCATAAAGACGAACAATGATTAATAGGATGGGACAATCCGTCGGGTATGGATTCGGTGATCCTTCCCATGTGTGTCGGTGGCCACCCAAGTGTAAAGATTGAGCGGGTTTTTTTAAGGTTAGAGGCACCGCTACCACCGTTGGTAGGTCCACCAGAACAGGTTGTCCCGGATAATGGAGCGGGTTCGCAGGGTCCTTAGCCTCCTTTTTCCCGGGGAGTATGGACGGAGGCTTGGGACGAAACGCAGTAGGTCATGGGCACCCATTAATTCCCCAGCGGCTATTAACTTTATATCCCGCATCTGACACCCGCTGTGCCCACCCAGGTTCGTGAGGTTTCAGGGCCTGCTGCAAGAGCCCATTGGTGCATTCAGCCATGCCATTCGCCTGGGGGTAGTATGGGGTGTGACAGATCCACTGGATCCTTTCGCCTCGTGCCCACTCTTGAACCACCCCGGCAGTAAAGTGGCTTCCGTTATCCGATTGGATCGATTGGGGTTTGGGTAAACAGCTGAACCGCGACTTCAAACCTCTCACAGTATTATCTCCCTTACTATTTTCCGTGAGCCTTCTTAAATGGACCCACTGGCCATCCCCCGGCTCACTTACTGGGGACGGCGCATCCAGTTTCCCGTCCCAAGATCCATCAAATCCTTTTCAGGGGCGGTAGGTGCCTTGGAGGCAATTTCCGTCATGTCGTCATATCGGGGTTCTGTCCTCATAGTCTCTCGAGCGGGCTGTTCAATTTTGGGGGGCACCTTCCTTTTGTCTTTCCACGCTCGAATGAGCTTTTCTAAGGCCATAGTAGGCATACCGTCCATTAAATCCCGGGGAATCCCCTTTTCGATTCCCTCAGCCCACAACAGGTTTCTCTTTGCCCCTGAGGCCCGCCGGGGCGGGCGATTGTCCTGCCGCTCCACTCTTCGCACAGCAGTTTTTGATTTTGTAGCTCCCCCAGTGATCCCCATCCTCCTACCATACTTTGTTAACTCTTGGGCTACTTCTCCCCAAGTCATGGGCCCTCCTCCTCGGGCCCGTCTCCCTCCTCGTGGGGCTAACGCGTCCCGCAAACGGTCTTGTAGTTCTACTGCATATAGTTTCAAAGAATCAGGCAGACCCCGAATCAGGGGAGTCATTCTATCAGGGTTAGCAATTAATAGCATCGGGGAAGGTTGTTGAGGGACTAAACGCCTATCATGCATTAACTGAAGACAAGCAGCCTTCTGCAAACTCTCGATCAAATGGTTTAGAGTTGGGGTTTCGATGCATACTGGATCTCCCCTTTCCAAGGGGTCTAGACCCCCTGCCCAATAAGCAGTTCGTTGAGTTAACGACCACGGCTCTCTTGGGTCATCAGTAGTTAGGAAAACCCCCGGCCCCCAGTACCCCTGGGCCTCCTCTTCCGACAGCAGAACTCGATCACCACCGGTCAGTGATACTCTCCATACATATTCTGTCTCAGTTTCTTGAGCTAACCTGGTATATTTTTCCTGGATTTTCGACATTTCGGCTGCCGAGTACGGCACCGTCCAGACAGTAATTTGCGGGGCTCCCGCACCTTGGCCATTATCGGCGGTCTCTGTCTTAATCACTGGCCTCATCACCACTTCCTCATTCTCGGGGTAAAACATTTCTCGGTCAATTTCTAGCTCCTTCGTTGAGTACAAGGGTCTTAGGCCCTGATTTTTGGCCAACTGTGCCAAGCTCATAAATACCGGCACACTATCCAGAACAGAATTAAGATCTGTCCGATCCAGAGATTCTTGCCCCCCTTCCTGTAATTCGGACCGTAAAATTCTTTCTCGGTACAACGCATCTGACAGAGCCGTGTGGAGTCGCTGAGTGGTATTACGTTCGGCGGTTAGTTGGCTCTGCAGTGTTTTTAGTTGTTCCTGCAAAGATTTAACCATTTCATCATTAGTTTGTTTAACCAGGTGCCTCTCCTTCTGGCCTGCCACTAGTGCTGCTCCCAACACAGCACACACCGTGGCTTTCCCTTTTCCTGGTCGCGCCTTTTGTTCCTTCATAAGGGTTGTAATTTTATCTGCTACAGCTTTCGGGTCGTGCCAACTAATATGGGCCCATGCCATCCCTGGTGGGGAAGGGCACGCCCTATATTCCTTCAACTTTTCAATAACAGGGGAGCAGTCAAGCACCGGCATTTCCCGGGCAGCCATGGCTTGCCACTGCTCAAACCTCTCCCAGTTTATCGCTGAGAGGTCACTTCCCGGCTCTCCCCGCCCGCACTCACCGGGTGAAGAGTCAGTATCCCTTAGGACCTTCCAACACTGAGGGGATCCTGTCCGTGACAACAATTTGTAAGTCACGTCCCACCTCCGAGAAGGGGAGAGTGACTAACATTCGCAAATCCCCTCGGTGTGGATTAAAGTGACATAACACTCAAGGTCCGTACATAAACATCAACTTTAATGGAACAAACATTCTGTAAACGTTGACTCTCTCATAATTGTATCCACCTAAGTTATGCGCTTAGGCTTTATGAGAAGCTGAGGTAGGCCTTGTGTTACTTAGCAGCTTTAAGAGAAAAGGGGGGGGGGAGGGGGGAGGGAGAGAGAGAGAGGGGGGGAGAGAGAGAGGGAGATCACCAGTCCTGGATCCAGCGCTAGATCTGGCAAGGGGGGGTCTTCGGTGTAGAGAGCGCCCCAGAGGCTTGCACGTGCCCCTAGTTATTGGCCCCAGTCCCTGGACTTCTGGAACCTTCTCTCGCCCCAGTTCCAGGAGTGGCTGAGACACCAGTCAGTCAAGGGAACTGACACCAGGCCCCTCCCCGTGACTGCCTTTGCTACTTCTGGAGCCTCCTCTCAGGGCATTGCCTGGGCTCACAGTACAGTCACCTGGGCCTCGTCCCTTACAACATCATAAACACGTACACAAGCCAGCTGCGCGCTCCTGCCCTAAGTGCTACAGAGCCCCCAGCGACATCACAAGCAGGTGCACAAGCCAGCTGCTTCCTCCTGCCCTGTCAGCTCCTCAGCCAACAGTGACAACATAAGCACCTTCACCGGCCAGGCGTCCCTTCGTGCCCAATCAGCTCCTTGGCCACCAGTGGCATCACAAGGAGATGTACAAGCCAGCTGCCTCCTCCTGCTCTATCAACTCCGCAGGCACCTGGGACATCACAATGAGCCGCACAAGGAACGCTCCTGCTCTAGCCCTCTCACCTACGCAGCTACATGGGACACCAGAAGCGCCTGCACAAGCCAGCTGCATGCTCCGACCCTACGAGCTACGGTGCCACCAGGGTCATCGCAAGGAGGTGCACACACCAGGGGCCACCTCTGGCCCGAGACCCTACTTGGGATCAAGTGACGTCACAAGCACCTGCACGAGCCAGCCACCTGCTCCTGCCCCAAGAGCCACAGAGCCAACAGTGACATCACAAGCAGCTGCACAAGCCGGGCGCATGCTCCCGCCCTATCACCCACTCAGCCACATGTGACCTCGCAGGCCCAGGACCAAGCCAAGTGCCTCCTTCTAACCTATCACCTACACCAGCACGTATGACATCACAAGCACCTGCGCAAGCCAGCTGCATACTCCTGCTCTGTCAGCTACGCAGTCATCAGTGACAACAGAAGCAGCTGCAGAAGCCAGCTGCCTGCTTCTGCCCCAGCACCTACTCAGCCACCTCTGCCATCACCAGAAGCTGCAGAACACGGCGGCACGCTCCTGCCCCAAGAGCTACAAGCCACCACTGACACCACAAGCCCCTGCACAAGCCAGGTCCTTCTCCTGCCCTATCACCTACTCGGGTACGTGTGACATCCGAAGCACATGAAGACCCCCACGGCCTCCTTCCACCCTATCACCCACTCATCCACCTGGGACATCCCATGCACCTGAAGAAGCCAGGAGCTTCATCCCGCCCTCTGAGCACTCAAACACATAGCACGTCACAAGCACCTGCGCAAGCCAGCTCTCCTTTCAGACGCAATCAGATACTCGGACAACAGTTACCTCAAAAGCACCCTCGCAGGCCAGGGGCCTGCTTCCGCCCTAACACCCAACGAATCACCAGTGACATCACATGCACCTGCACAAGCCAGGGGCCTGCTCCTGCCCTAGCACCTACTCATGTACAAGTGACATCACAAACACCTGCACAGGCCAGCGCCTTGCTCCTGCCCTAACAGCTACAGAGCTACCCCTGACAGCACAAGCAGCTGCGCAAGCCAGGGGCCTCCTCCTGCCCTATCACCTACTTGCCATCAGGTGACCTCGCGAGCACCCGCACAACCCAGCGGGGCCCGCTTCCGCCCTGTCACCTCCTCAGGCGCATGGGACATCACAAGCAGCTGCACATGCCGCTCTCCTGCTCCGCACCTAGGGGCTACGCAGCCAACACGTGCCCTTCCAGGAACTTTAAGAAATCACGTCCGTGCTTCCGTCCTATCACCTCATGAGCCATCAGTCACATCGCAAGCTGCTGGAGAAGATAGTGGCATATTCCTGCCCTATGACCTACTCAGGCGCTTTGGACAGCTGTCGTGTCCCACCCCCGAGAAGGGGAGAGTGACTAAGATTCGCAAATCCCCTCGGTGTGGATTAAGGTCAGATAGCACTCAAGGTCTGTACATAAACATCAACTTTAATGGGACAAACATTTTGTAAACGTTGGCCCTCTTACAATTATGTCCACCTAAGCTATGCGGCTGTATGAGAAGTTGAGGTAGGCCTTCGGTTACTTAGCAGCTTTAAGAGAAAAGACAAAGAGAGAGAGGGAGAGAGCTAGAAGAGGGGAGAGAGAGCTAGAGAGGGAGAGATGTAGGGAGATCACCAGTCCTGGATCCAGCGTTGGACCTGCCAACGGGGGTCTTCGGTGTAGAGAGCGCCCCCAGAGGCTCGCACGTGCCCCTAGTTATTGGCCCCGTCCCTGGACTTCTGGAACCTTCTCTCAACCCAGTTCCAGGAGTGGTTGTGACACCAGTCAGTCAAGGGAAGTGACACCAGGCCCCTCCCCGTGACTGCCTTTTGTTACCTCTGGAGCCTTCTCCTGGGGCACTGTCTGGGCTCACAGTACAGTCACCTGCGCCTCGTCCCTTACACCACCCCGTGGCTCAAACACTCCAAGGTCCTCTTCAACAGTGGTGATCTGAACATACCGTATAGAAGGAGAGAGAGAAGCGAGTAAGCGGCTAATCAGGCACCTTATTATGGCAAAGCCGATAGCTAGACCGATTAATATTAACAAAAGTATCACTAAAGCTTCCACTATGCAATCCCACCATCCCGCAAGTCCAAGTTTTTTGAGCAAAGTTGAAATCCACGAGGCAGGGTTCCAATCCACCTTCCATTCATTCGATAACATTGACTGGAACAAGCCTCCCATCTCGTCTGTGATTTCCTGCATCCTCTGACGTGCTTCCTCGATCGTGGTCGTGGCATTGTGTATGGTAACGCAGCATTCTCCAGCTGTATGGTTCAGCACTCCACATACACCTTGTTCTTTGACTAATAGCATGTCCAGGGCTAGACGGTTCTGCAAGGCCATCTTCAACACCTGTTGAACCTGCAAATTCAGTTCTCCAAAAGCACGTGCAGTCCAATTACTCAAAATATGTACCTGCCAGGTCAACTTTTCCAATACAAACTGGTGCCTTTGTAGAAGCACACCTGGGGCCAAATGGGCCTCGAATGCAAGGGCCGCTTTCCTTGCCCGGGTATAATAATCGGGTGCTCGGACCCCTCTTACCCACTCGGGTGCAGCCTGAGGTGTTTGAACATCCCATTTCCTCCGGTTATATTTGGGGTCAATAAAGTCAAATGTTCTGGAGGGGCACATTGATGGAATCCCAACGGTACAGCGTAGACCCGCCATTTCGTGCACATGCAGGTGTGAGTACGTCTTCCCACCTGAACACGCCCAGAAGGCACCCTGGGGGGCTGGATATTTAGCAGTGGAGCATGTTGATGGGTCATAGGGTTCGGTTAGTTTGGTTTCCCCTTCCCACGCAAAATTCCACTTTGTTTTGTGGGTAAGCGTAACTCCGCATTTTAACGCGGTTTCTCGATTGACAATGTTTCCATAACACATGGGATCTCCAGGTTTAAACCCCGGTACCGGAAAACCCCAACAAGTACACATATCCCGAATAAAGGTTCGCAACTCTGGGACATACCATGTTTCTATTGGGTCCCACGATAACGATTCACAACTAATCATTCGTGAACAACTCATTAGAATAGTATTCTCATGGGGTAGGGGATTTATTTCCTGTGCGTCAATTATATTATCTGGATTGGACAAAAAATATTTAAGGGACCAAGCACATTCATAACGAGAACAATCACGGTGGGTATAGCCACCCCATTTGTTAGGAATTTGAATACGCCAACCTGGGGAGAACGGGACATTATATTCGTGGCGTAGGGGTTCACCGTGAAGTGGGGGGATCCCACCAACGTACTAGATTACAGGGGATCTCCACTTCCCGGGGACACCACGTCCAATTCAGCACAAGATTGCAAGGGATCTTCGCTTCCCGGGGACACCATGTCCAATTCTTTTGGGCTGCGAGGGCAGCATTTGTAGTCCCCTGACAGAGCTGTTGCTTCCAACAGGTGGCATTGCATAGGTCTCTCCAGGTCGCGTTAACCGGAAATAGACAGGCCACTGGAGAGGGTCCGTACCAAGTTGTCCCGCTATACTCTTGGAATGGGGGTGAGTCAGCTCCCCACAAACATTTTCCCTTCCTGTGTGTATTTCGAATGCACTTTTGGTTTAACATTTCTACCTTCGCATTTAGAATTTGTGAGAAATTTAGCCAAATAATGGCAAATTTGAAGCCCGCTGACGCGGACGTGGGGAGGTCCACACAAAGACCTCGGTCTCTTCGATTCCAGATTCAGCTAAAACCAGTAATCAGCTCCCATGCCAAGTTGGGTTGGCTATCCAAATTCCCGGTTGACCGAGACAAGATTATACATCCACAAAGTAAGGATATAAACTTTCCCCCCCCCACCTTTCTCTAGTAAAGAAACAAAACAGGCTTAATAAAATCAGACAAACAATGCAAAGAATGACCCACTCAACACCAAAAACACAAGTCCCACGGTGGGCTTCTGACAACCTGCAAAATATATCCATAAAGACGAACAATGATTAATAGGATGGGACAATCCGTCGGGTATGGATTCGGTGATCCTTCCCATGTGTGTCGGTGGCCACCCAAGTGTAAAGATTGAGCGGGTTTTTTTAAGGTTAGAGGCACCGCTACCACCGTTGGTAGGTCCACCAGAACAGGTTGTCCCGGATAATGGAGCGGGTTCGCAGGGTCCTTAGCCTCCTTTTTCCCGGGGAGTATGGACGGAGGCTTGGGACGAAACGCAGTAGGTCATGGGCACCCATTAATTCCCCAGCGGCTATTAACTTTATATCCCGCATCTGACACCCGCTGTGCCCACCCAGGTTCGTGAGGTTTCAGGGCCTGCTGCAAGAGCCCATTGGTGCATTCAGCCATGCCATTCGCCTGGGGGTAGTATGGGGTGTGACAGATCCACTGGATCCTTTCGCCTCGTGCCCACTCTTGAACCACCCCGGCAGTAAAGTGGCTTCCGTTATCCGATTGGATCGATTGGGGTTTGGGTAAACAGCTGAACCGCGACTTCAAACCTCTCACAGTATTATCTCCCTTACTATTTTCCGTGAGCCTTCTTAAATGGACCCACTGGCCATCCCCCGGCTCACTTACTGGGGACGGCGCATCCAGTTTCCCGTCCCAAGATCCATCAAATCCTTTTCAGGGGCGGTAGGTGCCTTGGAGGCAATTTCCGTCATGTCGTCATATCGGGGTTCTGTCCTCATAGTCTCTCGAGCGGGCTGTTCAATTTTGGGGGGCACCTTCCTTTTGTCTTTCCACGCTCGAATGAGCTTTTCTAAGGCCATAGTAGGCATACCGTCCATTAAATCCCGGGGAATCCCCTTTTCGATTCCCTCAGCCCACAACAGGTTTCTCTTTGCCCCTGAGGCCCGCCGGGGCGGGCGATTGTCCTGCCGCTCCACTCTTCGCACAGCAGTTTTTGATTTTGTAGCTCCCCCAGTGATCCCCATCCTCCTACCATACTTTGTTAACTCTTGGGCTACTTCTCCCCAAGTCATGGGCCCTCCTCCTCGGGCCCGTCTCCCTCCTCGTGGGGCTAACGCGTCCCGCAAACGGTCTTGTAGTTCTACTGCATATAGTTTCAAAGAATCAGGCAGACCCCGAATCAGGGGAGTCATTCTATCAGGGTTAGCAATTAATAGCATCGGGGAAGGTTGTTGAGGGACTAAACGCCTATCATGCATTAACTGAAGACAAGCAGCCTTCTGCAAACTCTCGATCAAATGGTTTAGAGTTGGGGTTTCGATGCATACTGGATCTCCCCTTTCCAAGGGGTCTAGACCCCCTGCCCAATAAGCAGTTCGTTGAGTTAACGACCACGGCTCTCTTGGGTCATCAGTAGTTAGGAAAACCCCCGGCCCCCAGTACCCCTGGGCCTCCTCTTCCGACAGCAGAACTCGATCACCACCGGTCAGTGATACTCTCCATACATATTCTGTCTCAGTTTCTTGAGCTAACCTGGTATATTTTTCCTGGATTTTCGACATTTCGGCTGCCGAGTACGGCACCGTCCAGACAGTAATTTGCGGGGCTCCCGCACCTTGGCCATTATCGGCGGTCTCTGTCTTAATCACTGGCCTCATCACCACTTCCTCATTCTCGGGGTAAAACATTTCTCGGTCAATTTCTAGCTCCTTCGTTGAGTACAAGGGTCTTAGGCCCTGATTTTTGGCCAACTGTGCCAAGCTCATAAATACCGGCACACTATCCAGAACAGAATTAAGATCTGTCCGATCCAGAGATTCTTGCCCCCCTTCCTGTAATTCGGACCGTAAAATTCTTTCTCGGTACAACGCATCTGACAGAGCCGTGTGGAGTCGCTGAGTGGTATTACGTTCGGCGGTTAGTTGGCTCTGCAGTGTTTTTAGTTGTTCCTGCAAAGATTTAACCATTTCATCATTAGTTTGTTTAACCAGGTGCCTCTCCTTCTGGCCTGCCACTAGTGCTGCTCCCAACACAGCACACACCGTGGCTTTCCCTTTTCCTGGTCGCGCCTTTTGTTCCTTCATAAGGGTTGTAATTTTATCTGCTACAGCTTTCGGGTCGTGCCAACTAATATGGGCCCATGCCATCCCTGGTGGGGAAGGGCACGCCCTATATTCCTTCAACTTTTCAATAACAGGGGAGCAGTCAAGCACCGGCATTTCCCGGGCAGCCATGGCTTGCCACTGCTCAAACCTCTCCCAGTTTATCGCTGAGAGGTCACTTCCCGGCTCTCCCCGCCCGCACTCACCGGGTGAAGAGTCAGTATCCCTTAGGACCTTCCAACACTGAGGGGATCCTGTCCGTGACAACAATTTGTAAGTCACGTCCCACCTCCGAGAAGGGGAGAGTGACTAACATTCGCAAATCCCCTCGGTGTGGATTAAAGTGACATAACACTCAAGGTCCGTACATAAACATCAACTTTAATGGAACAAACATTCTGTAAACGTTGACTCTCTCATAATTGTATCCACCTAAGTTATGCGCTTAGGCTTTATGAGAAGCTGAGGTAGGCCTTGTGTTACTTAGCAGCTTTAAGAGAAAAGGGGGGGGGGGAGGGGGGAGGGAGAGAGAGAGAGGGGGGGAGAGAGAGAGGGAGATCACCAGTCCTGGATCCAGCGCTAGATCTGGCAAGGGGGGGTCTTCGGTGTAGAGAGCGCCCCAGAGGCTTGCACGTGCCCCTAGTTATTGGCCCCAGTCCCTGGACTTCTGGAACCTTCTCTCGCCCCAGTTCCAGGAGTGGCTGAGACACCAGTCAGTCAAGGGAACTGACACCAGGCCCCTCCCCGTGACTGCCTTTGCTACTTCTGGAGCCTCCTCTCAGGGCATTGCCTGGGCTCACAGTACAGTCACCTGGGCCTCGTCCCTTACAACATCATAAACACGTACACAAGCCAGCTGCGCGCTCCTGCCCTAAGTGCTACAGAGCCCCCAGCGACATCACAAGCAGGTGCACAAGCCAGCTGCTTCCTCCTGCCCTGTCAGCTCCTCAGCCAACAGTGACAACATAAGCACCTTCACCGGCCAGGCGTCCCTTCGTGCCCAATCAGCTCCTTGGCCACCAGTGGCATCACAAGGAGATGTACAAGCCAGCTGCCTCCTCCTGCTCTATCAACTCCGCAGGCACCTGGGACATCACAATGAGCCGCACAAGGAACGCTCCTGCTCTAGCCCTCTCACCTACGCAGCTACATGGGACACCAGAAGCGCCTGCACAAGCCAGCTGCATGCTCCGACCCTACGAGCTACGGTGCCACCAGGGTCATCGCAAGGAGGTGCACACACCAGGGGCCACCTCTGGCCCGAGACCCTACTTGGGATCAAGTGACGTCACAAGCACCTGCACGAGCCAGCCACCTGCTCCTGCCCCAAGAGCCACAGAGCCAACAGTGACATCACAAGCAGCTGCACAAGCCGGGCGCATGCTCCCGCCCTATCACCCACTCAGCCACATGTGACCTCGCAGGCCCAGGACCAAGCCAAGTGCCTCCTTCTAACCTATCACCTACACCAGCACGTATGACATCACAAGCACCTGCGCAAGCCAGCTGCATACTCCTGCTCTGTCAGCTACGCAGTCATCAGTGACAACAGAAGCAGCTGCAGAAGCCAGCTGCCTGCTTCTGCCCCAGCACCTACTCAGCCACCTCTGCCATCACCAGAAGCTGCAGAACACGGCGGCACGCTCCTGCCCCAAGAGCTACAAGCCACCACTGACACCACAAGCCCCTGCACAAGCCAGGTCCTTCTCCTGCCCTATCACCTACTCGGGTACGTGTGACATCCGAAGCACATGAAGACCCCCACGGCCTCCTTCCACCCTATCACCCACTCATCCACCTGGGACATCCCATGCACCTGAAGAAGCCAGGAGCTTCATCCCGCCCTCTGAGCACTCAAACACATAGCACGTCACAAGCACCTGCGCAAGCCAGCTCTCCTTTCAGACGCAATCAGATACTCGGACAACAGTTACCTCAAAAGCACCCTCGCAGGCCAGGGGCCTGCTTCCGCCCTAACACCCAACGAATCACCAGTGACATCACATGCACCTGCACAAGCCAGGGGCCTGCTCCTGCCCTAGCACCTACTCATGTACAAGTGACATCACAAACACCTGCACAGGCCAGCGCCTTGCTCCTGCCCTAACAGCTACAGAGCTACCCCTGACAGCACAAGCAGCTGCGCAAGCCAGGGGCCTCCTCCTGCCCTATCACCTACTTGCCATCAGGTGACCTCGCGAGCACCCGCACAACCCAGCGGGGCCCGCTTCCGCCCTGTCACCTCCTCAGGCGCATGGGACATCACAAGCAGCTGCACATGCCGCTCTCCTGCTCCGCACCTAGGGGCTACGCAGCCAACACGTGCCCTTCCAGGAACTTTAAGAAATCACGTCCGTGCTTCCGTCCTATCACCTCATGAGCCATCAGTCACATCGCAAGCTGCTGGAGAAGATAGTGGCATATTCCTGCCCTATGACCTACTCAGGCGCTTTGGACAGCTGTCGTGTCCCACCCCCGAGAAGGGGAGAGTGACTAAGATTCGCAAATCCCCTCGGTGTGGATTAAGGTCAGATAGCACTCAAGGTCTGTACATAAACATCAACTTTAATGGGACAAACATTTTGTAAACGTTGGCCCTCTTACAATTATGTCCACCTAAGCTATGCGGCTGTATGAGAAGTTGAGGTAGGCCTTCGGTTACTTAGCAGCTTTAAGAGAAAAGACAAAGAGAGAGAGGGAGAGAGCTAGAAGAGGGGAGAGAGAGCTAGAGAGGGAGAGATGTAGGGAGATCACCAGTCCTGGATCCAGCGTTGGACCTGCCAACGGGGGTCTTCGGTGTAGAGAGCGCCCCCAGAGGCTCGCACGTGCCCCTAGTTATTGGCCCCGTCCCTGGACTTCTGGAACCTTCTCTCAACCCAGTTCCAGGAGTGGTTGTGACACCAGTCAGTCAAGGGAAGTGACACCAGGCCCCTCCCCGTGACTGCCTTTTGTTACCTCTGGAGCCTTCTCCTGGGGCACTGTCTGGGCTCACAGTACAGTCACCTGCGCCTCGTCCCTTACACCACCCCGTGGCTCAAACACTCCAAGGTCCTCTTCAACAGTGGTGATCTGAACATACCGTATAGAAGGAGAGAGAGAAGCGAGTAAGCGGCTAATCAGGCACCTTATTATGGCAAAGCCGATAGCTAGACCGATTAATATTAACAAAAGTATCACTAAAGCTTCCACTATGCAATCCCACCATCCCGCAAGTCCAAGTTTTTTGAGCAAAGTTGAAATCCACGAGGCAGGGTTCCAATCCACCTTCCATTCATTCGATAACATTGACTGGAACAAGCCTCCCATCTCGTCTGTGATTTCCTGCATCCTCTGACGTGCTTCCTCGATCGTGGTCGTGGCATTGTGTATGGTAACGCAGCATTCTCCAGCTGTATGGTTCAGCACTCCACATACACCTTGTTCTTTGACTAATAGCATGTCCAGGGCTAGACGGTTCTGCAAGGCCATCTTCAACACCTGTTGAACCTGCAAATTCAGTTCTCCAAAAGCACGTGCAGTCCAATTACTCAAAATATGTACCTGCCAGGTCAACTTTTCCAATACAAACTGGTGCCTTTGTAGAAGCACACCTGGGGCCAAATGGGCCTCGAATGCAAGGGCCGCTTTCCTTGCCCGGGTATAATAATCGGGTGCTCGGACCCCTCTTACCCACTCGGGTGCAGCCTGAGGTGTTTGAACATCCCATTTCCTCCGGTTATATTTGGGGTCAATAAAGTCAAATGTTCTGGAGGGGCACATTGATGGAATCCCAACGGTACAGCGTAGACCCGCCATTTCGTGCACATGCAGGTGTGAGTACGTCTTCCCACCTGAACACGCCCAGAAGGCACCCTGGGGGGCTGGATATTTAGCAGTGGAGCATGTTGATGGGTCATAGGGTTCGGTTAGTTTGGTTTCCCCTTCCCACGCAAAATTCCACTTTGTTTTGTGGGTAAGCGTAACTCCGCATTTTAACGCGGTTTCTCGATTGACAATGTTTCCATAACACATGGGATCTCCAGGTTTAAACCCCGGTACCGGAAAACCCCAACAAGTACACATATCCCGAATAAAGGTTCGCAACTCTGGGACATACCATGTTTCTATTGGGTCCCACGATAACGATTCACAACTAATCATTCGTGAACAACTCATTAGAATAGTATTCTCATGGGGTAGGGGATTTATTTCCTGTGCGTCAATTATATTATCTGGATTGGACAAAAAATATTTAAGGGACCAAGCACATTCATAACGAGAACAATCACGGTGGGTATAGCCACCCCATTTGTTAGGAATTTGAATACGCCAACCTGGGGAGAACGGGACATTATATTCGTGGCGTAGGGGTTCACCGTGAAGTGGGGGGATCCCACCAACGTACTAGATTACAGGGGATCTCCACTTCCCGGGGACACCACGTCCAATTCAGCACAAGATTGCAAGGGATCTTCGCTTCCCGGGGACACCATGTCCAATTCTTTTGGGCTGCGAGGGCAGCATTTGTAGTCCCCTGACAGAGCTGTTGCTTCCAACAGGTGGCATTGCATAGGTCTCTCCAGGTCGCGTTAACCGGAAATAGACAGGCCACTGGAGAGGGTCCGTACCAAGTTGTCCCGCTATACTCTTGGAATGGGGGTGAGTCAGCTCCCCACAAACATTTTCCCTTCCTGTGTGTATTTCGAATGCACTTTTGGTTTAACATTTCTACCTTCGCATTTAGAATTTGTGAGAAATTTAGCCAAATAATGGCAAATTTGAAGCCCGCTGACGCGGACGTGGGGAGGTCCACACAAAGACCTTGGTCTCTTCGATTCCAGATTCAGCTAAAACCAGTAATCAGCTCCCATGCCAAGTTGGGTTGGCTATCCAAATTCCCGGTTGACCGAGACAAGATTATACATCCACAAAGTAAGGATATAAACTTTCCCCCCCCCACCTTTCTCTAGTAAAGAAACAAAACAGGCTTAATAAAATCAGACAAACAATGCAAAGAATGACCCACTCAACACCAAAAACACAAGTCCCACGGTGGGCTTCTGACAACCTGCAAAATATATCCATAAAGACGAACAATGATTAATAGGATGGGACAATCCGTCGGGTATGGATTCGGTGATCCTTCCCATGTGTGTCGGTGGCCACCCAAGTGTAAAGATTGAGCGGGTTTTTTTAAGGTTAGAGGCACCGCTACCACCGTTGGTAGGTCCACCAGAACAGGTTGTCCCGGATAATGGAGCGGGTTCGCAGGGTCCTTAGCCTCCTTTTTCCCGGGGAGTATGGACGGAGGCTTGGGACGAAACGCAGTAGGTCATGGGCACCCATTAATTCCCCAGCGGCTATTAACTTTATATCCCGCATCTGACACCCGCTGTGCCCACCCAGGTTCGTGAGGTTTCAGGGCCTGCTGCAAGAGCCCATTGGTGCATTCAGCCATGCCATTCGCCTGGGGGTAGTATGGGGTGTGACAGATCCACTGGATCCTTTCGCCTCGTGCCCACTCTTGAACCACCCCGGCAGTAAAGTGGCTTCCGTTATCCGATTGGATCGATTGGGGTTTGGGTAAACAGCTGAACCGCGACTTCAAACCTCTCACAGTATTATCTCCCTTACTATTTTCCGTGAGCCTTCTTAAATGGACCCACTGGCCATCCCCCGGCTCACTTACTGGGGACGGCGCATCCAGTTTCCCGTCCCAAGATCCATCAAATCCTTTTCAGGGGCGGTAGGTGCCTTGGAGGCAATTTCCGTCATGTCGTCATATCGGGGTTCTGTCCTCATAGTCTCTCGAGCGGGCTGTTCAATTTTGGGGGGCACCTTCCTTTTGTCTTTCCACGCTCGAATGAGCTTTTCTAAGGCCATAGTAGGCATACCGTCCATTAAATCCCGGGGAATCCCCTTTTCGATTCCCTCAGCCCACAACAGGTTTCTCTTTGCCCCTGAGGCCCGCCGGGGCGGGCGATTGTCCTGCCGCTCCACTCTTCGCACAGCAGTTTTTGATTTTGTAGCTCCCCCAGTGATCCCCATCCTCCTACCATACTTTGTTAACTCTTGGGCTACTTCTCCCCAAGTCATGGGCCCTCCTCCTCGGGCCCGTCTCCCTCCTCGTGGGGCTAACGCGTCCCGCAAACGGTCTTGTAGTTCTACTGCATATAGTTTCAAAGAATCAGGCAGACCCCGAATCAGGGGAGTCATTCTATCAGGGTTAGCAATTAATAGCATCGGGGAAGGTTGTTGAGGGACTAAACGCCTATCATGCATTAACTGAAGACAAGCAGCCTTCTGCAAACTCTCGATCAAATGGTTTAGAGTTGGGGTTTCGATGCATACTGGATCTCCCCTTTCCAAGGGGTCTAGACCCCCTGCCCAATAAGCAGTTCGTTGAGTTAACGACCACGGCTCTCTTGGGTCATCAGTAGTTAGGAAAACCCCCGGCCCCCAGTACCCCTGGGCCTCCTCTTCCGACAGCAGAACTCGATCACCACCGGTCAGTGATACTCTCCATACATATTCTGTCTCAGTTTCTTGAGCTAACCTGGTATATTTTTCCTGGATTTTCGACATTTCGGCTGCCGAGTACGGCACCGTCCAGACAGTAATTTGCGGGGCTCCCGCACCTTGGCCATTATCGGCGGTCTCTGTCTTAATCACTGGCCTCATCACCACTTCCTCATTCTCGGGGTAAAACATTTCTCGGTCAATTTCTAGCTCCTTCGTTGAGTACAAGGGTCTTAGGCCCTGATTTTTGGCCAACTGTGCCAAGCTCATAAATACCGGCACACTATCCAGAACAGAATTAAGATCTGTCCGATCCAGAGATTCTTGCCCCCCTTCCTCTAATTCGGACCGTAAAATTCTTTCTCGGTACAACGCATCTGACAGAGCCGTGTGGAGTCGCTGAGTGGTATTACGTTCGGCGGTTAGTTGGCTCTGCAGTGTTTTTAGTTGTTCCTGCAAAGATTTAACCATTTCATCATTAGTTTGTTTAACCAGGTGCCTCTCCTTCTGGCCTGCCACTAGTGCTGCTCCCAACACAGCACACACCGTGGCTTTCCCTTTTCCTGGTCGCGCCTTTTGTTCCTTCATAAGGGTTGTAATTTTATCTGCTACAGCTTTCGGGTCGTGCCAACTAATATGGGCCCATGCCATCCCTGGTGGGGAAGGGCACGCCCTATATTCCTTCAACTTTTCAATAACAGGGGAGCAGTCAAGCACCGGCATTTCCCGGGCAGCCATGGCTTGCCACTGCTCAAACCTCTCCCAGCTTATCGCTGAGAGGTCACTTCCCGGCTCTCCCCGCCCGCACTCACCGGGTGAAGAGTCAGTATCCCTTAGGACCTTCCAACACTGAGGGGATCCTGTCCGTGACAACAATTTGTAAGTCACGTCCCACCTCCGAGAAGGGGAGAGTGACTAACATTCGCAAATCCCCTCGGTGTGGATTAAAGTGACATAACACTCAAGGTCCGTACATAAACATCAACTTTAATGGAACAAACATTCTGTAAACGTTGACTCTCTCATAATTGTATCCACCTAAGTTATGCGCTTAGGCTTTATGAGAAGCTGAGGTAGGCCTTGTGTTACTTAGCAGCTTTAAGAGAAAAGGGGGGGGGGGAGGGGGGAGGGAGAGAGAGAGAGGGGGGGAGAGAGAGAGGGAGATCACCAGTCCTGGATCCAGCGCTAGATCTGGCAAGGGGGGGTCTTCGGTGTAGAGAGCGCCCCAGAGGCTTGCACGTGCCCCTAGTTATTGGCCCCAGTCCCTGGACTTCTGGAACCTTCTCTCGCCCCAGTTCCAGGAGTGGCTGAGACACCAGTCAGTCAAGGGAACTGACACCAGGCCCCTCCCCGTGACTGCCTTTGCTACTTCTGGAGCCTCCTCTCAGGGCATTGCCTGGGCTCACAGTACAGTCACCTGGGCCTCGTCCCTTACAACATCATAAACACGTACACAAGCCAGCTGCGCGCTCCTGCCCTAAGTGCTACAGAGCCCCCAGCGACATCACAAGCAGGTGCACAAGCCAGCTGCTTCCTCCTGCCCTGTCAGCTCCTCAGCCAACAGTGACAACATAAGCACCTTCACCGGCCAGGCGTCCCTTCGTGCCCAATCAGCTCCTTGGCCACCAGTGGCATCACAAGGAGATGTACAAGCCAGCTGCCTCCTCCTGCTCTATCAACTCCGCAGGCACCTGGGACATCACAATGAGCCGCACAAGGAACGCTCCTGCTCTAGCCCTCTCACCTACGCAGCTACATGGGACACCAGAAGCGCCTGCACAAGCCAGCTGCATGCTCCGACCCTACGAGCTACGGTGCCACCAGGGTCATCGCAAGGAGGTGCACACACCAGGGGCCACCTCTGGCCCGAGACCCTACTTGGGATCAAGTGACGTCACAAGCACCTGCTCGAGCCAGCCACCTGCTCCTGCCCCAAGAGCCACAGAGCCAACAGTGACATCACAAGCAGCTGCACAAGCCGGGCGCATGCTCCCGCCCTATCACCCACTCAGCCACATGTGACCTCGCAGGCCCAGGACCAAGCCAAGTGCCTCCTTCTAACCTATCACCTACACCAGCACGTATGACATCACAAGCACCTGCGCAAGCCAGCTGCATACTCCTGCCTTCACAGCTACTCAGCCACCTACGTCATCACAAGCACCTGCGCAAGCCAGCTGCATACTCCTGCTCTGTCAGCTACGCAGTCATCAGTGACAACAGAAGCAGCTGCAGAAGCCAGCTGCCTGCTTCTGCCCCAGCACCTACTCAGCCACCTCTGCCATCACCAGAAGCTGCAGAACACGGCGGCACGCTCCTGCCCCAAGAGCTACAAGCCACCACTGACACCACAAGCCCCTGCACAAGCCAGGTCCTTCTCCTGCCCTATCACCTACTCGGGTACGTGTGACATCCGAAGCACATGAAGACCCCCACGGCCTCCTTCCACCCTATCACCCACTCATCCACCTGGGACATCCCATGCACCTGAAGAAGCCAGGAGCTTCATCCCGCCCTCTGAGCACTCAAACACATAGCACGTCACAAGCACCTGCGCAAGCCAGCTCTCCTTTCAGACGCAATCAGATACTCGGACAACAGTTACCTCAAAAGCACCCTCGCAGGCCAGGGGCCTGCTTCCGCCCTAACACCCAACGAATCACCAGTGACATCACATGCACCTGCACAAGCCAGGGGCCTGCTCCTGCCCTAGCACCTACTCATGTACAAGTGACATCACAAACACCTGCACAGGCCAGCGCCTTGCTCCTGCCCTAACAGCTACAGAGCTACCCCTGACAGCACAAGCAGCTGCGCAAGCCAGGGGCCTCCTCCTGCCCTATCACCTACTTGCCATCAGGTGACCTCGCGAGCACCCGCACAACCCAGCGGGGCCCGCTTCCGCCCTGTCACCTCCTCAGGCGCATGGGACATCACAAGCAGCTGCACATGCCGCTCTCCTGCTCCGCACCTAGGGGCTACGCAGCCAACACGTGCCCTTCCAGGAACTTTAAGAAATCACGTCCGTGCTTCCGTCCTATCACCTCATGAGCCATCAGTCACATCGCAAGCTGCTGGAGAAGATAGTGGCATATTCCTGCCCTATGACCTACTCAGGCGCTTTGGACAGCTGTCGTGTCCCACCCCCGAGAAGGGGAGAGTGACTAAGATTCGCAAATCCCCTCGGTGTGGATTAAGGTCAGATAGCACTCAAGGTCTGTACATAAACATCAACTTTAATGGGACAAACATTTTGTAAACGTTGGCCCTCTTACAATTATGTCCACCTAAGCTATGCGGCTGTATGAGAAGTTGAGGTAGGCCTTCGGTTACTTAGCAGCTTTAAGAGAAAAGACAAAGAGAGAGAGGGAGAGAGCTAGAAGAGGGGAGAGAGAGCTAGAGAGGGAGAGATGTAGGGAGATCACCAGTCCTGGATCCAGCGTTGGACCTGCCAACGGGGGTCTTCGGTGTAGAGAGCGCCCCCAGAGGCTCGCACGTGCCCCTAGTTATTGGCCCCGTCCCTGGACTTCTGGAACCTTCTCTCGACCCAGTTCCAGGAGTGGTTGTGACACCAGTCAGTCAAGGGAAGTGACACCAGGCCCCTCCCCGTGACTGCCTTTTGTTACCTCTGGAGCCTTCTCCTGGGGCACTGTCTGGGCTCACAGTACAGTCACCTGCGCCTCGTCCCTTACACCACCCCGTGGCTCAAACACTCCAAGGTCCTCTTCAACAGTGGTGATCTGAACATACCGTATAGAAGGAGAGAGAGAAGCGAGTAAGCGGCTAATCAGGCACCTTATTATGGCAAAGCCGATAGCTAGACCGATTAATATTAACAAAAGTATCACTAAAGCTTCCACTATGCAATCCCACCA
Organism: Aptenodytes patagonicus; assembly: GCF_965638725.1. Taxonomy (NCBI): domain Eukaryota; kingdom Metazoa; phylum Chordata; class Aves; order Sphenisciformes; family Spheniscidae; genus Aptenodytes; species Aptenodytes patagonicus. The sequence continues at coordinate 43,223 of NW_027472132.1, read as the reverse complement.
TCCCGCAAGTCCAAGTTTTTTGAGCAAAGTTGAAATCCACGAGGCAGGGTTCCAATCCACCTTCCATTCATTCGATAACATTGACTGGAACAAGCCTCCCATCTCGTCTGTGATTTCCTGCATCCTCTGACGTGCTTCCTCGATCGTGGTCGTGGCATTGTGTATGGTAACGCAGCATTCTCCAGCTGTATGGTTCAGCACTCCACATACACCTTGTTCTTTGACTAATAGCATGTCCAGGTAGCCCTGGACGGTTCTGCAAGGCCATCTTCAACACCTGTTGAACCTGCAAATTCAGTTCTCCAAAAGCACGTGCAGTCCAATTACTCAAAATATGTACCTGCCAGGTCAACTTTTCCAATACAAACTGGTGCCTTTGTAGAAGCACACCTGGGGCCAAATGGGCCTCGAATGCAAGGGCCGCTTTCCTTGCCCGGGTATAATAATCGGGTGCTCGGACCCCTCTTACCCACTCGGGTGCAGCCTGAGGTGTTTGAACATCCCATTTCCTCCAGTTATATTTGGGGTCAATAAAGTCAAATGTTCTGGAGGGGCACATTGATGGAATCCCAACGGTACAGCGTAGACCCGCCATTTCGTGCACATGCAGGTGTGAGTACGTCTTCCCACCTGAACACGCCCAGAAGGCACCCTGGGGGGCTGGATATTTAGCAGTGGAGCATGTTGATGGGTCATAGGGTTCGGTTAGTTTGGTTTCCCCTTCCCACGCAAAATTCCACTTTGTTTTGTGGGTAAGCGTAACTCCGCATTTTAACGCGGTTTCTCGATTGACAATGTTTCCATAACACATGGGATCTCCAGGTTTAAACCCCGGTACCGGAAAACCCCAACAAGTACACATATCCCGAATAAAGGTTCGCAACTCTGGGACATACCATGTTTCTATTGGGTCCCACGATAACGATTCACAACTAATCATTCGTGAACAACTCATTAGAATAGTATTCTCATGGGGTAGGGGATTTATTTCCTGTGCGTCAATTATATTATCTGGATTGGACAAAAAATATTTAAGGGACCAAGCACATTCATAACGAGAACAATCACGGTGGGTATAGCCACCCCATTTGTTAGGAATTTGAATATGCCAACCTGGGGAGAACGGGACATTATATTCGTGGCGTAGGGGTTCACCGTGAAGTGGGGGGATCCCACCAACGTACTAGATTACAGGGGATCTCCACTTCCCGGGGACACCACGTCCAATTCAGCACAAGATTGCAAGGGATCTTCGCTTCCCGGGGACACCATGTCCAATTCTTTTGGGCTGCGAGGGCAGCATTTGTAGTCCCCTGACAGAGCTGTTGCTTCCAACAGGTGGCATTGCATAGGTCTCTCCAGGTCGCGTTAACCGGAAATAGACAGGCCACTGGAGAGGGTCCGTACCAAGTTGTCCCGCTATACTCTTGGAATGGGGGTGAGTCAGCTCCCCACAAACATTTTCCCTTCCTGTGTGTATTTCGAATGCACTTTTGGTTTAACATTTCTACCTTCGCATTTAGAATTTGTGAGAAATTTAGCCAAATAATGGCAAATTTGAAGCCCGCTGACGCGGACGTGGGGAGGTCCACACAAAGACCTCGGTCTCTTCGATTCCAGATTCAGCTAAAACCAGTAATCAGCTCCCATGCCAAGTTGGGTTGGCTATCCAAATTCCCGGTTGACCGAGACAAGATTATACATCCACAAAGTAAGGATATAAACTTTCCCCCCCACCACCTTTCTCTAGTAAAGAAACAAAACAGGCTTAATAAAATCAGACAAACAATGCAAAGAATGACCCACTCAACACCAAAAACACAAGTCCCACGGTGGGCTTCTGACAACCTGCAAAATATATCCATAAAGACGAACAATGATTAATAAGATGGGACAATCCGTCGGGTATGGATTCGGTGATCCTTCCCATGTGTGTCGGTGGCCACCCAAGTGTAAAGATTGAGCGGGTTTTTTTAAGGTTAGAGGCACCGCTACCACCGTTGGTAGGTCCACCAGAACAGGTTGTCCCGGATAATGGAGCGGGTTCGCAGGGTCCTTAGCCTCCTTTTTCCCGGGGAGTATGGACGGAGGCTTGGGACGAAACGCAGTAGGTCATGGGCACCCATTAATTCCCCAGCGGCTATTAACTTTATATCCCGCATCTGACACCCGCTGTGCCCACCCAGGTTCGTGAGGTTTCAGGGCCTGCTGCAAGAGCCCATTGGTGCATTCAGCCATGCCATTCGCCTGGGGGTAGTATGGGGTGTGACAGATCCACTGGATCCTTTCGCCTCGTGCCCACTCTTGAACCACCCCGGCAGTAAAGTGGCTTCCGTTATCCGATTGGATCGATTGGGGTTTGGGTAAACAGCTGAACCGCGACTTCAAACCTCTCACAGTATTATCTCCCTTACTATTTTCCGTGAGCCTTCTTAAATGGACCCACTGGCCATCCCCCGGCTCACTTACTGGGGACGGCGCATCCAGTTTCCCGTCCCAAGATCCATCAAATCCTTTTCAGGGGCGGTAGGTGCCTTGGAGGCAATTTCCGTCATGTCGTCATATCGGGGTTCTGTCCTCATAGTCTCTCGAGCGGGCTGTTCAATTTTGGGGGGCACCTTCCTTTTGTCTTTCCACGCTCGAATGAGCTTTTCTAAGGCCATAGTAGGCATACCGTCCATTAAATCCCGGGGAATCCCCTTTTCGATTCCCTCAGCCCACAACAGGTTTCTCTTTGCCCCTGAGGCCCGCCGGGGCGGGCGATTGTCCTGCCGCTCCACTCTTCGCACAGCAGTTTTTGATTTTGTAGCTCCCCCAGTGATCCCCATCCTCCTACCATACTTTGTTAACTCTTGGGCTACTTCTCCCCAAGTCATGGGCCCTCCTCCTCGGGCCCGTCTCCCTCCTCGTGGGGCTAACGCGTCCCGCAAACGGTCTTGTAGTTCTACTGCATATAGTTTCAAAGAATCAGGCAGACCCCGAATCAGGGGAGTCATTCTATCAGGGTTAGCAATTAATAGCATCGGGGAAGGTTGTTGAGGGACTAAACGCCTATCATGCATTAACTGAAGACAAGCAGCCTTCTGCAAACTCTCGATCAAATGGTTTAGAGTTGGGGTTTCGATGCATACTGGATCTCCCCTTTCCAAGGGGTCTAGACCCCCTGCCCAATAAGCAGTTCGTTGAGTTAACGACCACGGCTCTCTTGGGTCATCAGTAGTTAGGAAAACCCCCGGCCCCCAGTACCCCTGGGCCTCCTCTTCCGACAGCAGAACTCGATCACCACCGGTCAGTGATACTCTCCATACATATTCTGTCTCAGTTTCTTGAGCTAACCTGGTATATTTTTCCTGGATTTTCGACATTTCGGCTGCCGAGTACGGCACCGTCCAGACAGTAATTTGCGGGGCTCCCGCACCTTGGCCATTATCGGCGGTCTCTGTCTTAATCACTGGCCTCATCACCACTTCCTCATTCTCGGGGAAAAACATTTCTCGGTCAATTTCTAGCTCCTTCGTTGAGTACAAGGGTCTTAGGCCCTGATTTTTGGCCAACTGTGCCAAGCTCATAAATACCGGCACACTATCCAGAACAGAATTAAGATCTGTCCGATCCAGAGATTCTTGCCCCCCTTCCTCTAATTCGGACCGTAAAATTCTTTCTCGGTACAACGCATCTGACAGAGCCGTGTGGAGTCGCTGAGTGGTATTACGTTCGGCGGTTAGTTGGCTCTGCAGTGTTTTTAGTTGTTCCTGCAAAGATTTAACCATTTCATCATTAGTTTGTTTAACCAGGTGCCTCTCCTTCTGGCCTGCCACTAGTGCTGCTCCCAACACAGCACACACCGTGGCTTTCCCTTTTCCTGGTCGCGCCTTTTGTTCCTTCATAAGGGTTGTAATTTTATCTGCTACAGCTTTCGGGTCGTGCCAACTAATATGGGCCCATGCCATCCCTGGTGGGGAAGGGCACGCCCTATATTCCTTCAACTTTTCAATAACAGGGGAGCAGTCAAGCACCGGCATTTCCCGGGCAGCCATGGCTTGCCACTGCTCAAACCTCTCCCAGCTTATCGCTGAGAGGTCACTTCCCGGCTCTCCCCGCCCGCACTCACCGGGTGAAGAGTCAGTATCCCTTAGGACCTTCCAACACTGAGGGGATCCTGTCCGTGACAACAATTTGTAAGTCACGTCCCACCTCCGAGAAGGGGAGAGTGACTAACATTCGCAAATCCCCTCGGTGTGGATTAAAGTGACATAACACTCAAGGTCCGTACATAAACATCAACTTTAATGGAACAAACATTCTGTAAACGTTGACTCTCTCATAATTGTATCCACCTAAGTTATGCGCTTAGGCTTTATGAGAAGCTGAGGTAGGCCTTGTGTTACTTAGCAGCTTTAAGAGAAAAGGGGGGGGGGGAGGGGGGAGGGAGAGAGAGAGAGGGGGGGAGAGAGAGAGGGAGATCACCAGTCCTGGATCCAGCGCTAGATCTGGCAAGGGGGGGTCTTCGGTGTAGAGAGCGCCCCAGAGGCTTGCACGTGCCCCTAGTTATTGGCCCCAGTCCCTGGACTTCTGGAACCTTCTCTCGCCCCAGTTCCAGGAGTGGCTGAGACACCAGTCAGTCAAGGGAACTGACACCAGGCCCCTCCCCGTGACTGCCTTTGCTACTTCTGGAGCCTCCTCTCAGGGCATTGCCTGGGCTCACAGTACAGTCACCTGGGCCTCGTCCCTTACAACATCATAAACACGTACACAAGCCAGCTGCGCGCTCCTGCCCTAAGTGCTACAGAGCCCCCAGCGACATCACAAGCAGGTGCACAAGCCAGCTGCTTCCTCCTGCCCTGTCAGCTCCTCAGCCAACAGTGACAACATAAGCACCTTCACCGGCCAGGCGTCCCTTCGTGCCCAATCAGCTCCTTGGCCACCAGTGGCATCACAAGGAGATGTACAAGCCAGCTGCCTCCTCCTGCTCTATCAACTCCGCAGGCACCTGGGACATCACAATGAGCCGCACAAGGAACGCTCCTGCTCTAGCCCTCTCACCTACGCAGCTACATGGGACACCAGAAGCGCCTGCACAAGCCAGCTGCATGCTCCGACCCTACGAGCTACGGTGCCACCAGGGTCATCGCAAGGAGGTGCACACACCAGGGGCCACCTCTGGCCCGAGACCCTACTTGGGATCAAGTGACGTCACAAGCACCTGCACGAGCCAGCCACCTGCTCCTGCCCCAAGAGCCACAGAGCCAACAGTGACATCACAAGCAGCTGCACAAGCCGGGCGCATGCTCCCGCCCTATCACCCACTCAGCCACATGTGACCTCGCAGGCCCAGGACCAAGCCAAGTGCCTCCTTCTAACCTATCACCTACACCAGCACGTATGACATCACAAGCACCTGCGGAAGCCAGCTGCATGCTCCTGCCTTCACAGCTACTCAGCCACCTACGTCATCACAAGCACCTGCGCAAGCCAGCTGCATACTCCTGCTCTGTCAGCTACGCAGTCATCAGTGACAACAGAAGCAGCTGCAGAAGCCAGCTGCCTGCTTCTGCCCCAGCACCTACTCAGCCACCTCTGCCATCACCAGAAGCTGCAGAACACGGCGGCACGCTCCTGCCCCAAGAGCTACAAGCCACCACTGACACCACAAGCCCCTGCACAAGCCAGGTCCTTCTCCTGCCCTATCACCTACTCGGGTACGTGTGACATCCGAAGCACATGAAGACCCCCACGGCCTCCTTCCACCCTATCACCCACTCGTCCACCTGGGACATCCCATGCACCTGAAGAAGCCAGGAGCTTCATCCCGCCCTCTGAGCACTCAAACACATAGCACGTCACAAGCACCTGCGCAAGCCAGCTCTCCTTTCAGACGCAATCAGATACTCGGACAACAGTTACCTCAAAAGCACCCTCGCAGGCCAGGGGCCTGCTTCCGCCCTAACACCCAACGAATCACCAGTGACATCACATGCACCTGCACAAGCCAGGGGCCTGCTCCTGCCCTAGCACCTACTCATGTACAAGTGACATCACAAACACCTGCACAGGCCAGCGCCTTGCTCCTGCCCTAACAGCTACAGAGCTACCCCTGACAGCACAAGCAGCTGCGCAAGCCAGGGGCCTCCTCCTGCCCTATCACCTACTTGCCATCAGGTGACCTCGCGAGCACCCGCACAACCCAGCGGGGCCCGCTTCCGCCCTGTCACCTCCTCAGGTGCATGGGACATCACAAGCAGCTGCACATGCCGCTCTCCTGCTCCGCACCTAGGGGCTACGCAGCCAACACGTGCCCTTCCAGGAACTTTAAGAAATCACGTCCGTGCTTCCGTCCTATCACCTCATGAGCCATCAGTCACATCGCAAGCTGCTGGAGAAGATAGTGGCATATTCCTGCCCTATGACCTACTCAGGCGCTTTGGACAGCTGTCGTGTCCCACCCCCGAGAAGGGGAGAGTGACTAAGATTCGCAAATCCCCTCGGTGTGGATTAAGGTCAGATAGCACTCAAGGTCTGTACATAAACATCAACTTTAATGGGACAAACATTTTGTAAACGTTGGCCCTCTTACAATTATGTCCACCTAAGCTATGCGGCTGTATGAGAAGTTGAGGTAGGCCTTCGGTTACTTAGCAGCTTTAAGAGAAAAGACAAAGAGAGAGAGGGAGAGAGCTAGAAGAGGGGAGAGAGAGCTAGAGAGGGAGAGATGTAGGGAGATCACCAGTCCTGGATCCAGCGTTGGACCTGCCAACGGGGGTCTTCGGTGTAGAGAGCGCCCCCAGAGGCTCGCACGTGCCCCTAGTTATTGGCCCCGTCCCTGGACTTCTGGAACCTTCTCTCGACCCAGTTCCAGGAGTGGTTGTGACACCAGTCAGTCAAGGGAAGTGACACCAGGCCCCTCCCCGTGACTGCCTTTTGTTACCTCTGGAGCCTTCTCCTGGGGCACTGTCTGGGCTCACAGTACAGTCACCTGCGCCTCGTCCCTTACACCACCCCGTGGCTCAAACACTCCAAGGTCCTCTTCAACAGTGGTGATCTGAACATACCGTATAGAAGGAGAGAGAGAAGCGAGTAAGCGGCTAATCAGGCACCTTATTATGGCAAAGCCGATAGCTAGACCGATTAATATTAACAAAAGTATCACTAAAGCTTCCACTATGCAATCCCACCATCCCGCAAGTCCAAGTTTTTTGAGCAAAGTTGAAATCCACGAGGCAGGGTTCCAATCCACCTTCCATTCATTCGATAACATTGACTGGAACAAGCCTCCCATCTCGTCTGTGATTTCCTGCATCCTCTGACGTGCTTCCTCGATCGTGGTCGTGGCATTGTGTATGGTAACGCAGCATTCTCCAGCTGTATGGTTCAGCACTCCACATACACCTTGTTCTTTGACTAATAGCATGTCCAGGTAGCCCTGGACGGTTCTGCAAGGCCATCTTCAACACCTGTTGAACCTGCAAATTCAGTTCTCCAAAAGCACGTGCAGTCCAATTACTCAAAATATGTACCTGCCAGGTCAACTTTTCCAATACAAACTGGTGCCTTTGTAGAAGCACACCTGGGGCCAAATGGGCCTCGAATGCAAGGGCCGCTTTCCTTGCCCGGGTATAATAATCGGGTGCTCGGACCCCTCTTACCCACTCGGGTGCAGCCTGAGGTGTTTGAACATCCCATTTCCTCCGGTTATATTTGGGGTCAATAAAGTCAAATGTTCTGGAGGGGCACATTGATGGAATCCCAACGGTACAGCGTAGACCCGCCATTTCGTGCACATGCAGGTGTGAGTACGTCTTCCCACCTGAACACGCCCAGAAGGCACCCTGGGGGGCTGGATATTTAGCAGTGGAGCATGTTGATGGGTCATAGGGTTCGGTTAGTTTGGTTTCCCCTTCCCACGCAAAATTCCACTTTGTTTTGTGGGTAAGCGTAACTCCGCATTTTAACGCGGTTTCTCGATTGACAATGTTTCCATAACACATGGGATCTCCAGGTTTAAACCCCGGTACCGGAAAACCCCAACAAGTACACATATCCCGAATAAAGGTTCGCAACTCTGGGACATACCATGTTTCTATTGGGTCCCACGATAACGATTCACAACTAATCATTCGTGAACAACTCATTAGAATAGTATTCTCATGGGGTAGGGGATTTATTTCCTGTGCGTCAATTATATTATCTGGATTGGACAAAAAATATTTAAGGGACCAAGCACATTCATAACGAGAACAATCACGGTGGGTATAGCCACCCCATTTGTTAGGAATTTGAATACGCCAACCTGGGGAGAACGGGACATTATATTCGTGGCGTAGGGGTTCACCGTGAAGTGGGGGGATCCCACCAACGTACTAGATTACAGGGGATCTCCACTTCCCGGGGACACCACGTCCAATTCAGCACAAGATTGCAAGGGATCTTCGCTTCCCGGGGACACCATGTCCAATTCTTTTGGGCTGCGAGGGCAGCATTTGTAGTCCCCTGACAGAGCTGTTGCTTCCAACAGGTGGCATTGCATAGGTCTCTCCAGGTCGCGTTAACCGGAAATAGACAGGCCACTGGAGAGGGTCCGTACCAAGTTGTCCCGCTATACTCTTGGAATGGGGGTGAGTCAGCTCCCCACAAACATTTTCCCTTCCTGTGTGTATTTCGAATGCACTTTTGGTTTAACATTTCTACCTTCGCATTTAGAATTTGTGAGAAATTTAGCCAAATAATGGCAAATTTGAAGCCCGCTGACGCGGACGTGGGGAGGTCCACACAAAGACCTCGGTCTCTTCGATTCCAGATTCAGCTAAAACCAGTAATCAGCTCCCATGCCAAGTTGGGTTGGCTATCCAAATTCCCGGTTGACCGAGACAAGATTATACATCCACAAAGTAAGGATATAAACTTTCCCCCCCCCCACCTTTCTCTAGTAAAGAAACAAAACAGGCTTAATAAAATCAGACAAACAATGCAAAGAATGACCCACTCAACACCAAAAACACAAGTCCCACGGTGGGCTTCTGACAACCTGCAAAATATATCCATAAAGACGAACAATGATTAATAAGATGGGACAATCCGTCGGGTATGGATTCGGTGATCCTTCCCATGTGTGTCGGTGGCCACCCAAGTGTAAAGATTGAGCGGGTTTTTTTAAGGTTAGAGGCACCGCTACCACCGTTGGTAGGTCCACCAGAACAGGTTGTCCCGGATAATGGAGCGGGTTCGCAGGGTCCTTAGCCTCCTTTTTCCCGGGGAGTATGGACGGAGGCTTGGGACGAAACGCAGTAGGTCATGGGCACCCATTAATTCCCCAGCGGCTATTAACTTTATATCCCGCATCTGACACCCGCTGTGCCCACCCAGGTTCGTGAGGTTTCAGGGCCTGCTGCAAGAGCCCATTGGTGCATTCAGCCATGCCATTCGCCTGGGGGTAGTATGGGGTGTGACAGATCCACTGGATCCTTTCGCCTCGTGCCCACTCTTGAACCACCCCGGCAGTAAAGTGGCTTCCGTTATCCGATTGGATCGATTGGGGTTTGGGTAAACAGCTGAACCGCGACTTCAAACCTCTCACAGTATTATCTCCCTTACTATTTTCCGTGAGCCTTCTTAAATGGACCCACTGGCCATCCCCCGGCTCACTTACTGGGGACGGCGCATCCAGTTTCCCGTCCCAAGATCCATCAAATCCTTTTCAGGGGCGGTAGGTGCCTTGGAGGCAATTTCCGTCATGTCGTCATATCGGGGTTCTGTCCTCATAGTCTCTCGAGCGGGCTGTTCAATTTTGGGGGGCACCTTCCTTTTGTCTTTCCACGCTCGAATGAGCTTTTCTAAGGCCATAGTAGGCATACCGTCCATTAAATCCCGGGGAATCCCCTTTTCGATTCCCTCAGCCCACAACAGGTTTCTCTTTGCCCCTGAGGCCCGCCGGGGCGGGCGATTGTCCTGCCGCTCCACTCTTCGCACAGCAGTTTTTGATTTTGTAGCTCCCCCAGTGATCCCCATCCTCCTACCATACTTTGTTAACTCTTGGGCTACTTCTCCCCAAGTCATGGGCCCTCCTCCTCGGGCCCGTCTCCCTCCTCGTGGGGCTAACGCGTCCCGCAAACGGTCTTGTAGTTCTACTGCATATAGTTTCAAAGAATCAGGCAGACCCCGAATCAGGGGAGTCATTCTATCAGGGTTAGCAATTAATAGCATCGGGGAAGGTTGTTGAGGGACTAAACGCCTATCATGCATTAACTGAAGACAAGCAGCCTTCTGCAAACTCTCGATCAAATGGTTTAGAGTTGGGGTTTCGATGCATACTGGATCTCCCCTTTCCAAGGGGTCTAGACCCCCTGCCCAATAAGCAGTTCGTTGAGTTAACGACCACGGCTCTCTTGGGTCATCAGTAGTTAGGAAAACCCCCGGCCCCCAGTACCCCTGGGCCTCCTCTTCCGACAGCAGAACTCGATCACCACCGGTCAGTGATACTCTCCATACATATTCTGTCTCAGTTTCTTGAGCTAACCTGGTATATTTTTCCTGGATTTTCGACATTTCGGCTGCCGAGTACGGCACCGTCCAGACAGTAATTCGCGGGGCTCCCGCACCTTGGCCATTATCGGCGGTCTCTGTCTTAATCACTGGCCTCATCACCACTTCCTCATTCTCGGGGAAAAACATTTCTCGGTCAATTTCTAGCTCCTTCGTTGAGTACAAGGGTCTTAGGCCCTGATTTTTGGCCAACTGTGCCAAGCTCATAAATACCGGCACACTATCCAGAACAGAATTAAGATCTGTCCGATCCAGAGATTCTTGCCCCCCTTCCTCTAATTCGGACCGTAAAATTCTTTCTCGGTACAACGCATCTGACAGAGCCGTGTGGAGTCGCTGAGTGGTATTACGTTCGGCGGTTAGTTGGCTCTGCAGTGTTTTTAGTTGTTCCTGCAAAGATTTAACCATTTCATCATTAGTTTGTTTAACCAGGTGCCTCTCCTTCTGGCCTGCCACTAGTGCTGCTCCCAACACAGCACACACCGTGGCTTTCCCTTTTCCTGGTCGCGCCTTTTGTTCCTTCATAAGGGTTGTAATTTTATCTGCTACAGCTTTCGGGTCGTGCCAACTAATATGGGCCCATGCCATCCCTGGTGGGGAAGGGCACGCCCTATATTCCTTCAACTTTTCAATAACAGGGGAGCAGTCAAGCACCGGCATTTCCCGGGCAGCCATGGCTTGCCACTGCTCAAACCTCTCCCAGCTTATCGCTGAGAGGTCACTTCCCGGCTCTCCCCGCCCGCACTCACCGGGTGAAGAGTCAGTATCCCTTAGGACCTTCCAACACTGAGGGGATCCTGTCCGTGACAACAATTTGTAAGTCACGTCCCACCTCCGAGAAGGGGAGAGTGACTAACATTCGCAAATCCCCTCGGTGTGGATTAAAGTGACATAACACTCAAGGTCCGTACATAAACATCAACTTTAATGGAACAAACATTCTGTAAACGTTGACTCTCTCATAATTGTATCCACCTAAGTTATGCGCTTAGGCTTTATGAGAAGCTGAGGTAGGCCTTGTGTTACTTAGCAGCTTTAAGAGAAAAGGGGGGGGGGGAGGGGGGAGGGAGAGAGAGAGAGGGGGGGAGAGAGAGAGGGAGATCACCAGTCCTGGATCCAGCGCTAGATCTGGCAAGGGGGGGTCTTCGGTGTAGAGAGCGCCCCAGAGGCTTGCACGTGCCCCTAGTTATTGGCCCCAGTCCCTGGACTTCTGGAACCTTCTCTCGCCCCAGTTCCAGGAGTGGCTGAGACACCAGTCAGTCAAGGGAACTGACACCAGGCCCCTCCCCGTGACTGCCTTTGCTACTTCTGGAGCCTCCTCTCAGGGCATTGCCTGGGCTCACAGTACAGTCACCTGGGCCTCGTCCCTTACAACATCATAAACACGTACACAAGCCAGCTGCGCGCTCCTGCCCTAAGTGCTACAGAGCCCCCAGCGACATCACAAGCAGGTGCACAAGCCAGCTGCTTCCTCCTGCCCTGTCAGCTCCTCAGCCAACAGTGACAACATAAGCACCTTCACCGGCCAGGCGTCCCTTCGTGCCCAATCAGCTCCTTGGCCACCAGTGGCATCACAAGGAGATGTACAAGCCAGCTGCCTCCTCCTGCTCTATCAACTCCGCAGGCACCTGGGACATCACAATGAGCCGCACAAGGAACGCTCCTGCTCTAGCCCTCTCACCTACGCAGCTACATGGGACACCAGAAGCGCCTGCACAAGCCAGCTGCATGCTCCGACCCTACGAGCTACGGTGCCACCAGGGTCATCGCAAGGAGGTGCACACACCAGGGGCCACCTCTGGCCCGAGACCCTACTTGGGATCAAGTGACGTCACAAGCACCTGCACGAGCCAGCCACCTGCTCCTGCCCCAAGAGCCACAGAGCCAACAGTGACATCACAAGCAGCTGCACAAGCCGGGCGCATGCTCCCGCCCTATCACCCACTCAGCCACATGTGACCTCGCAGGCCCAGGACCAAGCCAAGTGCCTCCTTCTAACCTATCACCTACACCAGCACGTATGACATCACAAGCACCTGCGGAAGCCAGCTGCATGCTCCTGCCTTCACAGCTACTCAGCCACCTACGTCATCACAAGCACCTGCGCAAGCCAGCTGCATACTCCTGCTCTGTCAGCTACGCAGTCATCAGTGACAACAGAAGCAGCTGCAGAAGCCAGCTGCCTGCTTCTGCCCCAGCACCTACTCAGCCACCTCTGCCATCACCAGAAGCTGCAGAACACGGCGGCACGCTCCTGCCCCAAGAGCTACAAGCCACCACTGACACCACAAGCCCCTGCACAAGCCAGGTCCTTCTCCTGCCCTATCACCTACTCGGGTACGTGTGACATCCGAAGCACATGAAGACCCCCACGGCCTCCTTCCACCCTATCACCCACTCGTCCACCTGGGACATCCCATGCACCTGAAGAAGCCAGGAGCTTCATCCCGCCCTCTGAGCACTCAAACACATAGCACGTCACAAGCACCTGCGCAAGCCAGCTCTCCTTTCAGACGCAATCAGATACTCGGACAACAGTTACCTCAAAAGCACCCTCGCAGGCCAGGGGCCTGCTTCCGCCCTAACACCCAACGAATCACCAGTGACATCACATGCACCTGCACAAGCCAGGGGCCTGCTCCTGCCCTAGCACCTACTCATGTACAAGTGACATCACAAACACCTGCACAGGCCAGCGCCTTGCTCCTGCCCTAACAGCTACAGAGCTACCCCTGACAGCACAAGCAGCTGCGCAAGCCAGGGGCCTCCTCCTGCCCTATCACCTACTTGCCATCAGGTGACCTCGCGAGCACCCGCACAACCCAGCGGGGCCCGCTTCCGCCCTGTCACCTCCTCAGGCGCATGGGACATCACAAGCAGCTGCACATGCCGCTCTCCTGCTCCGCACCTAGGGGCTACGCAGCCAACACGTGCCCTTCCCGGAACCTGAATGCATCAGGGGCATGCTTCTGTCCTATCACCTCAGCAGCCATCAGTTCCATCACATGCCGCTGCAGATGCCAGGGCCGTACTCCTGCCCTATGATCTACTCGCGCACATTTGACATCATTAGCACCTGCACAAGCTAGCTGCATGCTCCTGCCATAACCACTAGAGAGCCACCAGTGACATCAGAAGCTGCTGTACAAGGCGGTGTCATGCTCCGTCCTGATCATCTCCTCACGTCCATGTAACTTTGCAATCACATGTAGAAGCCAAGTGCCTCCTTCTAACCTATCACCTATTCAAGCACATATGACATTGGAAGCACCTGCACTGCCACGTGCCTGCTCCTGCCCTATCACCTTCTTGGGATCATGTGACATCACAAGCACCTACCCAAGTGTCCTGGTTCTTCCTAATAGCTGGTATAGTGCTGTGCTTTTGATTTCTTATGAGAATAATGTGATAACATAGTTGTGTTTTAGTTGTTGCTAAGTAGTGCTTACAGTAGTGAAGGACTTTTCAGCTTCTCATGCCTTACCGAGTGGGAAGGCTGGAAGTGCACAATCCCTGGGAGTGGGCACAGCCAGGATAGCTGACCCAAATTGGCCAAATGGATATTCCATACCATATGACGTCATGCTCAGTATGTATACTGGGACAAAGTTGGCCCGGTGGCCGCTGCTCGGGGACTGGCTGGGCATCGGTTGGTGGGTGGTGATCAATTGCATTGTGTATCACTTGCTTTGGATATTCCTTTATTATTGTTATTATTATTTTTGTTAATTAATTTTATTTCAATAATTAAACTGTTCTTATCTCAACCCATGAGTTTTCTCACTTTTACTCTTCTGATTGTCTCCCCCATCCCACCGGGGGAGGGGAGAGTGAGTCAGTTGCTGTGTGGTGCTCAGTTGCCAGCTGAGGTTAAACCAGGACAGTCCTTTCTGGCGCCCAATGTGGGGCATGAAGGCTTTGAGATGACACCTCAGGCGATCAAGGAAGAGTTGCAACATACAGATGGGCTCATGATCGAGGGGTGGACTTCACCATGGATGCTATTGCTCAGGTTATCCATGAATGTGAAACATGCTCTGCAATCAAGCTAGCCAAGTGGTTAAAGCCCCTCTGGTATGGAGGACGATGGTTGAAATATAAATATGGGGAGGCCTGGCAGATCGATTATATCACACTCCCACAAACCCGCCAAGGCAAGCGCCACGTGCTTACAATGGTGGAGGCAACCACCGGATGGCTGGAAACATATCCCGTGCCCCATGCCACTGCCCAGAACACTATCCTGGGCTTTGAAAAGCAAGACTTATGGCGACATGGCACCCCAGAAAGAATTGAGTCAGACAACGGGACTCATTTCCGAAACAACCTCATAGACACCTGGGCCAAAGAGCACGGCATGGAGTGGGTATATCACATCCCCTACCATGCACCAACCTCCAGGAAAATCGAACAATACAATGGACTGTGAATGGCTGCACTGAGAGTAATGGGTGGCGGGACATTCAAACATTGGGACACACATTTAGCAAAGGCCACCTGGTTAGTCAACACTCGGGGATCTGCCAATCAAGCTGGCCCTGCCCAGTGAAAAACTTTTACGTACTGTAGATGGGAATAAGGTCCCTGTAGTGCACGTAAAAAATATGCTGGGGAAGACAGTCTGGGTTACTCCTGCCTCAGGCAAAGGCAACCCGTCCGTGGGATTGCTTTGCTCAAGGAACTGGTTGCACTTGGTGGGTCATGCGGAAGGATGGGGAAGTCCGATGTGTACCTCAAAGGTATTTGATTTTGGGTGAGAATAGCCAATGCTTTGAACTGTATTATGTTAGTTGCTATGTAATATTATATGCCGTATCAACGGTATTACAGTAAGGATCAGATTAATGAAGAATGAACTTTGATGGAACTGAGCAAAGTGCAGTGGTGATAGAACCAGAACTGACTTCAGCATGCAACAATCCAACACCGCATACCGTCTTTCCTACCCTAAAAGACTATTATGACAGATAGAACATAAATTCATGGACTGAAAGAGCCCAACAGACATTTTTGAGGGATGACCCATAAACTAAGGGAATGATATCTGTGTGTATATACTAAAAGACAAGAAAAGCGGTGGTGATGAAGCAAAATATATTGGAAAGTATGGAACCTGGGCATGACGTAGATGGTATAGAATAAGGTGTGTATACTGTCTTGGTTTCAGCTGGAATGAAGTTAATTTTCTTCCTAGTAGCTGGTATAGTGCTGTGTTTTGGCTTTAGCATGAGAATAATGTGATAACACACTGTTGTTTTAGTTGTTGCTAAGTAGTGCTTACACTAGTCAAGGACTTTTCAGCTTCCCATGCTCTACTGACTGAGAAGGCTGGAGAAGCTGGGAGTGGGCACAGCCAGGACAGCTAACCCAAACTGGCCAAAGGGGTATTCCATACCATATGACGTCATGCTCAGTATATAAACTGGGGGGAGTTGACCAGGGGACAGTGATTGCTGCTCGGGAACCAACTGGGCATTGGTCAGGGGTGGTGAGCGGTTGCATCAATTATTTTTTTTTTCCTGTCCCTGGATTTTTTGTTTGTTTGTTTTTCTCTCTCTCTTGTGGTTTAACTTTCCAATTACGAATTATTATTATTATTGTTACTATTACTGTTATTATTATATTGTTTCAAGTATTAAACAGTTCTTATCCCAATCCATGAGTTCTTTTGCTTTTGCTCTTCCGAATCCCACCCCCATCCCACTGCAGGGGTGAAGGGGGACGGGGAGCGAGCGGCTGTGTGCTGCTTAGTTGCTGAATGGGGTTAAACTATGACAAATGGACACCTGGCTTGGGTAGGTGCTTGTGATGTCATATGTGCTTGAGTAGGTGATAGGTTAGAAGGAGACACTTGGCTTCGTCCTGGGCCTGCGAGGTCACATGTGGCTGAGTAGGTGATAGGGCTGGAGCATGCCTGCAGCTTGTGCAGCTGCTTGTGATGTCGCTGGGGGCTCTGTAGCAATTTTGGCAGGAGCGTGTGTCAAGCTTGTGCAGGTGCTTATGAAGTCCAGTGTGCCTGAGTAGGTAATAGGGCAGGAGTATGGCCCTGGCATCTGCAGCGGCTTGTGATGTAACTGATGGCTGATGAGGTGATAGAACAGAAGCACGGCCCTGATTTCTTCAGGTTCCGGGAAGGGCACGTGTTGGCTGCGTAGCCCCTAGGTGCGGAGCAGGAGAGCGGCATGTACAGCTGCTTGTGATGTCCCATGTGCCTGAGTAGGTGATAGGGTAGAAGGAGTAACCTGGCTTGTTCATGTGCTTGTGATGTCACATGTGCCTGAGTAGGTGATAGGGTAGGAGAAGGCCCCTGACTTGTGCAGGTGCTTGTGATGTCACATGTGCCTCAGTAAGTGATAGAGCAGAAGCGGGCCCCTGAGTTGTGCAGGTGCTTGTGAGGTCACATGATTGCAAGTAGGAGATAGGGCAGGAGCAGGCCCCTGGCTTGTGCAGCTGCTTGTGCTGTCAGGGGTAGCTCTGTAGCTGTTAGGGCAGGAGCAAGGCGCTGGCCTGTGCAGGTGTTTGTGATGTCACTTGTACATGAGTAGGTGTTAGGGCAGGAGCGGGAACCTTCTATGTGCAGGTGCTTATGGTGTCACAACTGCCCGAATAGTTGATAGGACAGGAGTATGCCCCCAGCTTGTCCAGCTGCTTGTGATGTCACTGGTGGCTGAGGAGGTTTCAGACCAGGAGCAGGCCCCTGACTTGCGCAGGGGCGTGTGATGGCTTTGGTACCTGTATACATGGTAGGCGAGGAGCATACCCCTGGCTTCCACAGTGGCTTGTGATGTCACTGGTGAAATAGTAGTTTAGGGGACAGGAGCAGGCACATGGCTTTCTCAGGTGCTTGTGATGTCACTGGTGTGTGATTAGGTGATTGGGCAGTAGCAGGCCCCTGGCTTTTGATGGTACTTGTGAGGTCATAGGTGGCTGAGTGTGTGAAAGGGCAGGAGCAGGCACCTTGCTTGTACGGGCACTTGTTAGGTAACTCGTGGCTGAGTAGCTGTTTGGGTATGAAAGGACACCAGGCTTGTGCATCTGCTTCTCATGTTCCTTTTGCCTGAGTAGCTTGGGTATGACAAGTTACCTGGCTTGTGCAGGACTTTGTGAGGTCATGAGTGGCTGAGTAACTGATAGGACTGGAGAAAGGCACCTGGCTGGTACAGCTCCTTGTGATTTCACTTGTGGCAGAGTAAGTGATAGGGGTAGAGAACGCACCTGTCTGGTGCAGGAGCTTGTGATGTTGCATGATCCTAAGTAGGTGATAGGGCAGGAACAGGACCCTGGCTTGAGCAGGTGCTTGTGATGTCACTGGTGGCTAACTGTTAGGGCATGTAACAGGCCCCTGCAGTATTTAAGTGCTGGTGATTTCACTGGCAGCTTTGTAACTCTTATGCCAGGAGCACGCACTGTCATGGAGCAGTTGAATGCACGTCACTCAAAAGAGAGAAGTAGCAATATGTTTTACTGAGGTAAAATAATAATTTGACAAATTTCAATAAATTTGATGGAATTTAATAAGGTTTAACAGTGGTTTGACAAGATTCAATAAGTTTGATGGCAAGGTTCACTTTATTAATTACTGCATGGAAGAAACTTACAAAGGAAAATGGAGTTAGAATTGAGTTAGAATGATTCACACAGAGACTGGAGATGTAAAGAGTAAGGAGGAGCCTCCCATTGGGTCACGAGGTTCAGAGTGGACCCCCTTGCTTTCTAAACTCCTTATGGAGCCTAGGTGTGGCTAGGTCCAATCTTAGTCTCAGACTTGGACAACGGTTTATGTCTAATGGAATTATCCATGCAACATTTATAATAATATTGAGTAACTACATGGATTAGTAATGTTTCATAGTATTAATTCAGCATGCCCTCAGTCACTTACTGAGGTTCTGTTGCGGGTAAGGGATCTCTCCTCATTGGGTAAGGAAGGTCTCTTAGTTTCAGCTAAGGAATCTCTGACCTTGAGAGGCGTCCCTGCTCAAGGGGAGAGTCACCTGGCGTGCAGTCCACCTGCCACTCAGGGAGACCTCAAACTGGGCCCATCCTGATGGTAATATTTATAGAGTGAAGTAGTCGGCTGCTAGTCAGTAGTATAGACAAGATAGATGTCTTCGTTTTAGCTCTGGTATCTTGTTCTGTACTTTGGTTATCTTGCATTTCTGGGTTTCGAAACCACCTTTAAAATATTTTTCAAGGCACCTTCACTCCCTTGTACGTGAGCCTGGGGCTTTCCAGCTCACTGGTTTACCATGAGGACGTGAGGCCTGTTGCTCCTTGGTCAGCCTGAACCAAAGTACAGCAAGAAGACAAGTGTATCTGTCACAAGCCAGGTTCCCACGCCTGCCCTATTAGCTCCTCCGCCAGGCATGACATCACAAGCACCTGCATGACGAGGTTCCATTCAATGCCTGATCAACATTCTCACCACCAGTCACATAAACACCCGCACAAGCCAGGTTCCTGCACCTGCTCTGTCAGGTACTCAGCCACAACTCATAACAGCCCCATGCAATGCTACAGGCTTGGGGAAGAGTGGCTGGAAAGCTGCCTGTCGGAAAAGGACCTGGGGATGTTGGTCAACAGCCGACTGAATATGAGCCGGCAGTGTGCCCAGGTGGCCAAGAAGGCCAATGGCGTCCTGGCCTGTATCAGAAATAGCGTGGCCAGCAGGAGTAGGGAAGTGATTGTGCCCCTGTACTCAGCACTGGTGAGGCCACACCTCGAATACTGTGTTCAGTTTTGGGCCCCTCACTACAAGAAGGACGTCGAGGTGCTGGAGCGTGTCCAGAGAAGGACAACGAGGCTGGTGAGGGGTCTGGAGAACAAGTCTTATGAGGAGCGGCTGAGGGAACTGGGACTGTTTAGCCTGGAGAAAAGGAGGCTGAGGGGAGACCTCATCGCTCTCTACAACTACCTGAAAGGAGGTTGTAGTGAGGTGGGTGTTGGTCTTTTCCCAAATTACAAGCGATAGGACGAGAGGAAACGGCTTCAAGTTGCACCAGGGAGGTTTAGATTGGATGTTAGGAAAAATTTCTTCACTGAAAGCACTGGAACTGGCTACCCAGGGAAGTGGTTGAGTCCCCATCCCTGGAGGTATTTAAAAGATGTGTAGAGGTGGTGCTTAGGGACATGGTTTAGTGGTGGACTTGCTAGTGTTAGGTTAACAGTTGGACTCAATGATCTTAGAGGTTGTCGTGGTTTAACCTCAGCCGGCAACTAAGCACCACGCAGCCGCTCGCTCACTCCCCCCCGGTGGGATGGGGGAGAGAATCGGAAGGGTAAAAGTGAGAAAACTCATGGGTTGAGATAAAGACAGTTTAATAGGTAAAGCAAAAGCCACACACGCAAGCAAAGCAAAACAAGGAATTCATTCACTACTTCCCACCGGCAGGCAGGTGTTCAGCCATCTCCAGGAAAGCAGGGCTCCATCACGCGTAACGGTTACTTGGGAAGACAAACGCCATCACTCCAAACGTCCCCCCCTTCCTTCTTCTTCCCCCAGCTTTATATACTGAGCATGACGTCACATGGTATGGAATATCCCTTTGGCCAGTTTCGGTCAGCTGTCCTGGCTGTGCCCCCTCCCAGCTTCTTGTGCACCTCCAGCCTGTTCAGTCAGTAGAGCATGGGAAGCTGAAAAGTCCTTGACTAGTGTAAACACTACCTAGCAACAACTAAAACATCGGTGTGTTATCAACATTGTTCTCACCCTAAATCCAAAACACAGCACTGTACCAGCTACTAGGAAGGAAATTAACTCTATCCCTGCTGAAACCAGGACAGTATCCACCCCTTATTCTATACCATCTACGTCATGCTCAAGTCCCATATTGTCCAGTGCAACCTCATTAACCACCCACCCCGCTTTCCATCCTTTATATGATCCTATATATCCTATATATCCTTCAAAGATATAACACACAGATATCATTCCCTTAGTCTATGGACCACCCTTGTGGAATGTCCAGAAATGTCCATGAAATATCCATTGAGTTCATTTAGTCCGTGACTTTGGGCTCCATCTGTGATGGTGGTCACTCAGGACAGGAGAGGTGGTGTGTTGCGTGGAGTTACTGGGTACCAAAGCCAGCTCAGGTCAGGTCACTGCTGCACTTGCACTGCTTCTTGTAAGGCTTGTCCTCCACTTGTTCGCGTGGTTCCTGCTATAGTAATTCCTATAACACGCAACTCAAATCATGGGTTACAACAATTTAAAGGTATTTCCATTACAATCTCCACCCCTGGTCCCTTTGGGCCAGGTTATAGGGTTTAACATTGCAATGAACTCCTCCCCTTGCTCCTAGCCTGGCTAGCAACAAGGGGTTTCTGCTATAGTAATTCCTATAACATGCAACTCAAATCATGGGTTACAACAATTTAAAGGTGTTTCCATTACAATCTCCACCCCTGGTCCCTTCAGATCAAACCATAGGGTTTAACATTGCAATAAACTCCTCCCCTTGCCCCTGCTCTGGCTTGGACTTATCCACAGACTGCAGTCCCTTAGGGTAGTACCTGCTCCAAGTGGAGCCTTATCTATGAGCCACAGTCTCTCCAGGGGTACGCCTGCTGCGGCATAGACTTATCCACAGTCACTTTGAGATGCACCTGTTCCAGCACAGCCTTCTCCATGGGCCACAATGTCTTCAGAGATATACCTGCTCCAGCGTGGCCTTACTCGCAGCCACAGTCCCTTCAGAAGTAAACCTGCTGTAGCACAAACGTAACCGCGGCCACAGACGCTTCGAGATGTACCTGCTCTGGCATGGGCTTATCCACGGCCACAGACGCTTTGGGGTGTCCTGCTCCCGCATGGACTCATCCACAGGTCACAGTCCCTTCGACTCGAGTTCACACTGGAGTTCCAGCCTGTCCAGTACAGCAGCACAGAAACAGCAGCGATGCCCTGGCCATCTGCCAGCCCAGGCACATCGCCATTGCTGTTATCAAAATGTTCCCAGGCACAGCAGAATACAATGATAAGCAGTACAGCAGTACAGCAAGCAGTGAAAGCAAAAAACAGCCACTAACGAGCATTGGACTCTAATATACAGTAAGGCAAGCAAGCCCCATGGCAAGCACAGGAGCCTGCCAATTAATAGCTAAACAGCTATAACAGGTATAAATTTGATCTAGCACATTCCAATCAAACCTGTCATTATCTCGAACCCTTCGTGCCCCACGTTGGGCGCCAAAAAGGACTGTCGTGGTTTAACCTCAGCCGGCAACTAAGCACCACGCAGCCGCTCGCTCACTCCCCCCCGGTGGGATGGGGGAGAGAATCGGAAGGGTAAAAGTGAGAAAACTCATGGGTTGAGATAAAGACAGTTTAATAGGTAAAGCAAAAGCCACACACGCAAGCAAAGCAAAACAAGGAATTCATTCACTACTTCCCACCGGCAGGCAGGTGTTCAGCCATCTCCAGGAAAGCAGGGCTCCATCACGCGTAACGGTTACTTGGGAAGACAAACGCCATCACTCCAAACGTCCCCCCCTTCCTTCTTCTTCCCCCAGCTTTATATACTGAGCATGACGTCACATGGTATGGAATATCCCTTTGGCCAGTTTCGGTCAGCTGTCCTGGCTGTGCCCCCTCCCAGCTTCTTGTGCACCTCCAGCCTGTTCAGTCAGTAGAGCATGGGAAGCTGAAAAGTCCTTGACTAGTGTAAACACTACCTAGCAACAACTAAAACATCGGTGTGTTATCAACATTGTTCTCACCCTAAATCCAAAACACAGCACTGTACCAGCTACTAGGAAGGAAATTAACTCTATCCCTGCTGAAACCAGGACAGAGGTCTTTTCCAACCTCAATGATTCTATGATTCTATGATTCTAAAACTGCCCCCAAGCAGCTTTGGACCAAGCTACACAAAGGGCACTAGCAGCCTATCCTGTCCCTCCTCCCAGAGCCACCTCTGGCCAGGAAGAGCTCAGAGAGAGAGACACGGACAGCTCTGCCGGCTGGCCTGCCTGCCCACAGGTCCCTCAAGGAAGAGCTTTCAGCTGTTGGGATTGCCATGGAGAAACAATATTCATTTGGTACCCACAGGCTGAAAAGCCAAAGCCAGAATTAAAACCACGTGTTGAACTTGCATATGTAATTCATGGGGTAGTTTTTCTTTGTAGGTGTGGAGTCAATTGGTGGAAGCTGGTAACTGGTGGGACTGGTAAGAGCGTAAGTGTTGTGCATCCAGAGACCCCCTGGCACTCGGGCTGGCACCTTTTGGACCATGAAGCCCTCCAAGGACCCAGGCAGCAGTGCCTGCAGAAAAGACAGAGAGCTGCCTGCAGTTGTCTGCTTGCAGAGGGGCTGCCTTTCACCAGGAATGAAACTGAGGGACAATGAGCCCCCAGGGACAGGCAGGTGTTTCTCCCATCCCCGCCAGCCCCACAACCACAGCGCCACCGCAGACCAGAGCCAGGTAGGGGGCTGCACTTGGGAGGGGACCACGGCGCAACCTCCCCAGCCCCTGCCCTGATGGGACACTGCCTAGTCAGGAGAAACGCCCAAGCCAGGACTGGAGGGAAACGAGAGGTGCTGGGGCAGAAGGGACTGTGGGGCAGGCAAAGGCTGGGGCAAACCAGGACCCCAGCTGGGCATGGGCAAAAATATCTGCTCTGAGCAGAGCGGGGGCAGGGGCAGAATGACAGGCCCCATGGGGGGGGCAGAGGCAGAATGACATGCCCCATGGCGGGCCAGGGGCACAAAGAGATGCCCTGAGCAGGGCAGGGACAAAACTAAATGCCCCATACAGGGCAGGGGCAAAACTAGCCACCCCAATTTGGGCAGGGGCATAAAAGGCCACCTGAGCAGGGCTGGAGTAAATCCAGGCACCCTGTGTGGGGAAGGGGCAAAATGAGACTCCACAAGCAAAAGAGGGGAAAAACTCAGCCGTCCCGAGAGGGTCATGATGAAAGCAAGCCACCTGAGCAAGGCTGTGGCCAAACCGGATGCCTCAGGCAAAACATAGAAAGAGAAAAGCCTCCCCAAGTGGAGCAGGGGCAAAACTAACTGCCTTGAGCTGAGCAGGAGTACAACTGCCCCGAGCAGGACTGGGGAAAACCAGATGCCACAAGCAGGGCAAGGGCCAAACTGGCCAGTTCAAGTGTGGCAGGAATAAAACCGGCTGCTGCTCCTGCTCTTGTTGGGGCAGGAGCAATACTCACTGCCCTCTGAGCAAGTCAAGGCGTTAAACCAGATGCTAAAAAGCCACCCACAAACATTTTTCAGAGCTCCAGGGTGAGAGAGCAGCTGGTTGGGGGCCTGGCAGCCAGCCAAGGTCCACCCAGCACAGTTGCTAAAGATTACTTTCATAGCTCTAGTTCAGAGTCAGCCTGTGGCTGTATCTTGGGGGACGGATAAAATTCATTGGAAATGAACCTGTAAGAGACAAGGTACTTTGCTACACAAGTCTCACAAACACAATCCTGTACCTGGGAAGAGTGGAAGAGAAACCCCCAGCAACCCGAATGTGCCAGCCAAATCTGTGAACAGGCATGCTTACAGCCCTGGGCAGGATTTTATTCATCCATCTGGTGCAGTTCAGGGAAGAGGTGGGAGCTCTGCTGGCAGACAAACAGCCCTTCGCCAGCAGCACGTGGGGAAGCCCAGTGGCTGCTGGTGTGTGGGAGGTGCCCGGGACGTGGCAGCCATGTGGCCTCAAGGGGACCCGTCCCCGTGTGGGCCCGTGTTACAAAGGGGCAGTGATGCAGCACCCACCTGGCACTTCTGACCTCACCTGGCCAGGACTTGGGATCCTGAAAAGTGGGCCAGCGAAAGCTAGTTGGGCTGAGCTGGCCTTCGGGATAACTCGGCTCCTTCCTTTGCTACTTGCGTGCCTACTTTTTTCCAACCATTTATCATTTACTGCCCACTTCTCCTCAACTTCCATCCTCTTTCAAAGGTAATTCTGATTTGACTTTCCGGACAGATCATAGAGTAGGTAGATACAGGATAATTGTATAGGCTGATCTATACCTTCTGAGCTGTAGGCTAAGCTATGACACCTTTATAGTCTGGTCAGGGCTATGGGTAGAGTTCCTATTTGCTAATTCTTACTTCTTTACCATATCCTAGGATAGGTAAGTAGAGGGGCAGCAATGTAGTCTGAGGCATTGGGCTCAGCCTAGGATGACAAGAGGCCCATTCTGATTGATGCGGTAGAAAGGGAGACAGAAAAGGAGGATGGCAAAGGCAGCCACTAAAGTAGCAGCCAAATGCCTGTCACTCCTGCACACAAGGTGGGAAAGCGTGGGCTGGAGAGCCAGAGGCCCCTGCTGCTAACGCTAGCCACAGGTCAGCAGCAGGTCCTCTTCAGAGAAGGTGACATGCAATGCAGTCTTTCAAAAGGGCCTTGGTAATTGCTGTCAGTTGGAGTCCTGTGGCAGGGACAGTAGGGCCATCAGCCTGCAGCTCTGCAGCAGTTCCAAGTACCACTGAAACACTTTTGATGGTGGATGCTGTTCTGTGGGTAGCATTTAGGGGTTTTTTTAATCATTTTGTTGAGCTACAATTATTTCTTTGCCATCAGGTGACGGGACTGGCGCTGATCTTCTCTTTCTGGAGCGCATCCTGACATCCAAAGCTGTCCCCTCTGTTCCTGAGAGGAGCAATTGCCACAATGGGGAGCGACTCCTGTGAGTAACAGCTTCACCAGCAGGCTTGGACTTTGTGAATCCCCAAAGGCAACGGATGTGGCTGGTGCTCCATCCCTGAATGTTGATGCGCTGACAACCTAGAGTGAATCCTGGGGCATTTCCTGATAGCAGCCAGACTTACCCAGGTGTTTTCGATTAGACACAGGAAAACGCATTTTGTCACTCCTCTGCCACTATGTACAAGACTTGGAAAGATGACGTTGCTCGTAGAAAGATCTGACATCAGTAGGGTTACCTTCTGTGCTAGGTACTTGCTTGTTTTCATCAAGTTACAGTCAGGAAAAGGGAAGACTTGACCTGATAATCCAATTCATGACTCCAGGTGGAAAGGAAGGTAGCCCAAGGCACAGAAATCAGAATGTGGGTTTGCTGGACTTTCATCAAAGTAAGCAGGGGAACAGACTATTTTCCAAAACTGTTTCTTGACCAGTAAATGTCAATGGCAGTGTTAGGCTTCCCCCGATGTTTCTGTGGTGGAGGTTAGAGCTGGTTCTTCTGGGTGCTCCTGTAGAGAACTCGACTTTTAAATACGCTTTTGTGCAACAATATCGTCTCATCTCTTTTCAAATGTCATTTCCCTGCAGTCATTGCCAAGGGAATGGCTCCTCCACAAAGGATCCTCTTTCCCCCAGAGAAGATTTGCATGGACTGGCAGCAAAGACAGAGAGCTGGAGCGGGAATCCACAACCTGGGCAATACGTACTTCTTCAACTCCGTCCTGCAGTGCCTGACGTACACACCCCCTCTGGCCAACTACCTGCTCTCTCGGGAGCACAGCCAGTCATGTGAGTACTTTTATGAACATCTCCTTGTAAATCTGTTGGGCACTTCCCAAGGATTCCCAGAACCTGGAATTTGATTTAGGAGAAAAGCAGCCCTTCTTTGTCAGCCCCCCGACTTGGTGTTCTTTGACACTCAAGCCTAGAAACCTCTTGTCCTATCTAGGTGTGTTCATCTTCAGAAAGGCACTGCTTTCTAGCTCCGGGTCTCAGTCCCCATTCCTGCAAGTTAAACTCTCTTTGCTTATTGCGCAGAAATCTTCTGTCAGTTAAGCACCCCTCTGAAGAAAGTTTTCTATGCACTAAAATGTCGTGGGCTTGCTGGGACATTGGCACTTTGGGAGAAGAAGAGCAGAGACTGTTCTTACAACTTCAAGATCTCCATTAGGTTTCCCATTGCTATGGATATTTTGCTAACCTGAGAAGCTTGCTTCCCTCCCTCCCTCCCTCTTCAGGTCATCATCACAGAAGCCTTTCTGCATGATGTGCGTAATGGAAGCGCACATTAACAAGGTCCTGCATTCCTCAGCCAGTGCCATCCAGCCTAGGGCTGTCGTCAATGTCCTCACACGTAAGTCATTTCAGGTGCTTTTACATGTTTTCTTCCCTTCTTGTAGGGGAGAACAACTAACCTCTTCTTTCGTAGGAATAGGAGAACATTTCCAGCTTGGCACGCAGGAGGACGCCTACGAGTTCTTACGCTATACTGTCGATGACATGCAGTGAGCTTGTCTGAGTGGAAGCAGAAAGTAAGCACAAGCAAATTACCTTTTAAATGTTCCTGAGCCCTTTGGACTCCTTGATGTACTCCCATCAAGGAAACCCTGCACCCAGGGTTTTCAGACAAAGCAAAACTCTTGGAGGAGATAACTCTCTGCCTTACCATTTGTTTCCAGCTAGGACATCTTTTCTCAAGCAACTACCATCGTCCATCAAATATTTGGGGGCTTTCTAAGATCCAGAGGTACTTCTTAAAAATATTACTGTCCTTAGAATGGTCTGTGGCTCTTTCTCTGTTTGTGGTAAACAGCTTCTAGTATGCAGCAGTATGTCCAGTGTGTCTAAAGTAGTATGTGTTAGTCATTGAAATGGGCAGAGTTAGTCTCCTTCCCAACCTGAGCAGCATTTCTTTTTGCCTTCCAGTAACGTGCTTGAGCTGCAAAGCCATTTCCGACACCTATGAGGCATTCCTTGATATTCCTTTGGATATCAAGGTCAGATGGTTTGAAATTGTGGTGCAAAATGTTTCAAGGCCCCTGAAGGGGGCCTAGTTTATCTCCAGTAAACTCCGTTGACTTTAAACTGTGGGTTGTTACCACGCAAGAGTTTGGTCATGATTTGGAAGGGAACTGGGCTTCTGTGCTCTTTCTGTGGAAGCCCTGGCAATATTCTCCCTGTGCTCTGTGCTGGGTGTCAGCTGGACAAAGAGTAAGGATAGTATCTACAGCCATGATGACACTGTCATACCACCCTGCTTTGGACTACCTCAATACGCGTCTGATCGCTGTATGGATGGGGTTGATTTGCTTATGCTAGTTTTGACCATGCGTACCACAGGCAACTCTGATACCGCCCAGGGTAGTTGTTTACTGGGGTAACACTGGTACCACATGGGTAGCTATTTCTTGGGATTTTGAGTTTCCAGGAGTTTAGTGTTCTCCTTTCTTTCTCATCCAGGCAGCCTCATCTGTCACTGGAGCTCTGGAAGACTTTGTCAAACCTGAGCAGCTGGATGGCGAAAATGGATATAAATGTAGCAAGTAAGATTATTACTAATGACATCTTCACAGTAGATATTGGGGGTAGTGGTTTAACCTCAGTCGGCAACAGAGCACCACACAGCCGCTCGCTCCCTCTCCCCCCTCCCCAGTGGGACGGGGGAGAGAATCAGAAGAGTAAAAGTGAGAAAACTCATGGGCTGAGATAAGAAGAGTTTAATTATTGAAATTAAAAAAAAAAAAAAAAGAATATACAAAACAAGTGATGCACAATGCAATTGCTCACCACCCACCAACCGATGCCCAGCCAGTCCCCGAGCAGCAGCCCCCCCAGCCAGCTTTCCCCCAGTTTATATACTGAGCATGACATCACATGGTATGGAATATCCCTTTGGCCAGTTTGGGTCAGCTGTCCTGGCTGTGCCCCCTCCCAGCTTCTTGTGCACCTCCAGCCTTCTCACTCGGTAGAGCATGGGAAGCTGAAAAGTCCTTGACTAGTGTAAGCACTACTTAGCAACAACTAAAACGTCGGTGTGTTATCAACATTATTCTCATATGAAATCCAAAACACAGCACTATACCAGCTACTAGGAAGAAAATTAACTCTATCCCAGCCGAAACCAGGACACTGGCTTACGGTATTGCATGTCTGGGAGCACTAGTTATGTTTTGACTTAATTGAGAAACCCAGTCATGAGACATGATTGGGTTTTTTTTCTTTTTTTTTCTTCCCCATAAAACTAATCCACCCGAATCATCTGGAACTTGGAAAATAATGCATTTGTTTCTAAGGCGGGTTTCCCTTCTGCTTGAATACTTGGAAAGCTTTGATGAGAATTTTATTCCTGGCATTGTCTGCCCTGGAGGTGGTCAACCTTCCTAAGCTATGAAGTTGCCCACCAAACTACCCCTATGGACAAAAGGGAAAAGACATGTCCTATATGCAGTGGTGAGCCGAAGCGAGGAGGAGCTCTGGACACTGATTTGGCAACAGCAGCTTCCTCGAGAAAGCAATCAACAGGTTCATTTCCAAGGCTTTTTGGATGCTTGCGTCTCTGTCCAGGAGACCTCAGTCCTCAGAGCCGTAGCAGCCCCTGCTGGCTCTCTGAACAGTGTCATGCCTAGTTCTTGTATTGTAAAAACCGCAGGCTGCTGCTGTCCAAAGTGAGCCACCCTAGACCAAAGCTACCCTCAGTGAGGGCGTATGGACACTCAACCATACATGGCTGGGGGGCGGAGTGGGGAGAAGACAGGTTGCAACAGCTGGGTCTGTGCTTGTTTTCAAGGTGTGAACAGTTGGCCACTGCGTCCAAGAGGCTTACAATACATTGTTCCTCCAATGTCCTGACAGTGTGCTTGAAGAGATTTGATGCCTTCTCTGGCAGAAAGATTAGCAAGGTATGTATACAAGTGCACTGCAACTTTGCTTGGAAGGAGACCTTTTCCGAAGGAGAATCCTTTTTTGGAAGTTGTTAACGTCTGCACATGATGGCTATCGAGTGCAGCTGTCTAAGAAAAATCAAAGCAATAGCTGGGCCTTGCTCTTTCCCTTGTGGTAAGAGGAAAGTTCCAATGTGAAGATAAGCACTTTAATGTGCTCATAAAGAGCTCGTTTGGCCGGGAACACTTTTCTGCCACTTCAACGATGAAATGGCAACACTTGTTTTTGATGAACCAAGAAGATCTATTTCTATACCTCTAGCCTGTGTTTGGTGGCAAGGTTTTCTCAGGCTGCTTCCTAAAGACTCTCAGGATAATTTTGGAGTCTTCTTGGTCTCTCTTTAGGTTGTGCAGTATCCAGAATATTTGGACCTTGGCGCATACATGTCTCAAGCAGCTGGAGAACCACTCCTCTACTCCTTGTATGCCTTCCTGGTACATGAAGGTTTCAGCTGTCAGGCAGGACACTATTACTGCTTCGTGAAGGTAGAAGTCAACTCTGTGATTTGCGTTGGTGTATTGTGTCCTTCAGTGGTGTTCCATCTGTGGTTTTGTTTCAAAACCCTTGCAGTGTCTGAAGATAGCATTGCCTTTCTTTGCAGGCCAGCGATGGATGTTGGTACAAGATGAATGATGCCTCTGTAGGTCTTTGTGACATCAAGACAGTTCTCTGCCAGCGTGCATATTTACTCTTCTATGCCAGGTAACAAGAAATGTGAAAGGGTGTTCAGAATACACTCCGTCTCCTGTTACTGATCTTGTTGTTGTTGTTCTCCTCCAGTGGGTTTTGCTTTCTGTCCTAGGAGAGAACGACTGTTTGTCCAGCTGAGTTCTGTCTGTTCTGCAGTTCACCAGGTCCTTTCTTCTCCCTCCTTGTCTGGCACTGAAGTGTTGCGCTTGTGTAAATTGCTAGCTGTCTGCTCTCTGAGACTGGCTAGCTGCAAAAACAGGTAAAATGGAGGTCCGAGAGGGTATATAGATGAGTAACAGCTCTGAAAGGGACAGACATGGCTGGAAGACCGTGATCTAATTTCCAGCTTCTAGTGCTGGTTCAGTCTTGTGCATGTCCCCAGCGCTACAGGCTTGGGAAGAGTGGCTGGAAAGCTGCCTGTCGGAAAAGGACCTGCAGGTGTTGGTCGACAGCTGGCTGAATATGAGCCAGCAGTGTGCCCAGGTGGCCAAGAAGGCCAATGGCATCCTGGCCTGTATCAGAAATAGCGTGGCCAGCAGGAGTAGGGAAGTGATTGTGCCCCTGTACTCGGCACTGGTGAGGCCACACTTCGAATACTGTGTTCAGTTTTGGGCCCCTCACTACAAGAAGGACGTCGAGGTGCTGGAGCGTGTCCAGAGAAGGACAACGAGGCTGGTGAGGGGTCTGGAGAACAAGTCTTATGAGGAGCGGCTGAGGGAACTGGGACTGTTTAGCCTGGAGAAAAGGAGGCTGAGGGGAGACCTCATCGCTCTCTACAACTACCTGAAAGGAGGCTGTAGCGAGGTGGGTGTCAGTCTCTTCTCCCAAGTAACTAGCGATAGGACAAGAGGAAATGGCCTCAAGTTGCGCCAGGGGAGGTTTAGATTGGACACGAAGAAAAATTTCTTTACCGAAAGAGTGGTTAAACATTGGAACAGGCTGCCCAGGGAAGTGGTTGAGTCCCCATCCCTGGAGTTATTTAAAAGACGAGTAGATGAGGCACTTAGCGACATGGTTTAGTGGGCATGGTGGTGTTGGGTCGATGGTTGGACTCAATGATCTTAGAGGTCTTTTCCAACCTCAATGATTCTATGATTCTATGATTCTATGTCATATCAAGTGCTGCCAGAAGATGACAGGATGAGACTGAAGCCACGAGGAGGCTGCAAGAACAACCCTAGACTAAGATCACCGTTGTTTCTGCAGGCATCATGATTTGACCCCTAGAGCAGGCACTGAATGCCGAGACAAAGAGCACTTGCGTGGCAAAGCTGGGTCAAGTGCTGAAGAGTCTGTTTTCTGGAGGCAGTGCAGGACTGAGAAATCAAGAAGGTGGAGAAAATATGCAGAGGATCCAAGGGAAGAGAAAAACACAGGACTCTGCAGGAACTCCCCCTCAGCACTGCGGCCGGAAGAGAGCGTGCTCTGACACTGAGGAGGAGAAGCAGCTGAACAGAAGCCAACCAGACTCTCTGCCTCCCAGGCGGAGGCGCACTTGCAGCGTGGAAATGCAGAAGCGTACTCGCCGTCAGCTGGTGCATGGCAGTGGGAACCTGCACAGCTCTTCCCACAGGCAGAGAAACAGCCCTGGTGATGGCAGAAGCTCAGGAGGGGAAGGTGTGCATGGCTTTAGCAGCCACAGAACAGACTTGCATCCTGGTTTGGTAAGCGAGCAGCAGCCAGGGAAATACTCACTTGAACAACGTGTGCTCCCACCAGTGCCAGTTCACCCGGAGTCTGCAGGCTCTTGCCAGGCAAATGAAAAACAAACACGCAGAAAGAGGAAACAGTCCTGTGCAGAGGGGGGTGAAAGTGCACCCAAAAGAAAGCAGCAAAAGACAGAAGCGAGTATTCTGGTGATCTAGAATTGAAAAAGAAATGCAAGAAAGTGAAGAAGAAAAAGAAACCCAAGGAGAACTCTGGAGAGGAGGACTTAAAAGTAAGCAAAATTTGCAGCATCACCAGGAAATGTTGCCTCACTCTTTGCCAGGTGTTTCAGGTCCGTGGCTTATGGACAGAAGCATTCAATACTTGTGACTGAGCTTGCCATCACAACCTGCAATTTACTATCAAAGGTCACAGGCAAACATTCTCAAAAGAATGCTAACCATCAAACTTGACATTTACGATTGAAACAATAAAATTGCCATCATAACCAAACTCAGTCCTAAGTGGTGCTTCTGAGTTCTGCAGAGAGTTTGACCATGCAAGAAAGAACAGAGGGGTTCGGGGTTTTTTTGAAATTTTTTAACTCGAGACTCCCTTTATGAAAGCACCCTTGTGATGCAGAAGGGTGGAAGCTTTCTACACTTGCTGAGTGTATTAAATTAGCATGTTGTCCTGGTTTCGGCAGGGATAGAGTTAATTTCCTTCCTAGTAGCTGGTACAGTGCTGTGTTTTGGATTTAGGGTGAGAACAATGTTGATAACACACCGATGTTTTAGTTGTTGCTAGGTAGTGTTTACACTAGTCAAGGACTTTTCAGCTTCCCATGCTCTACTGACTGAGAAGGCTGGAGGTGCACAAGAAGCTGGGAGGGGGCACAGCCAGGACAGCTGACCGAAACTGGCCAAAGGGATATTCCATACCATGTGACATCATGCTCAGTATATAAAGCTGGGGGAAGAAGAAGGAAGGGGGGGACGTTTGGAGTGATGGCGTTTGTCTTCCCAAGTCACCATTACGCGTGATGGAGCCCTGCTTTCCTGGAGATGGCTGAACACCTGCCTGCCCATGGGAAGTAGTGAATGAATCCCTTGTTTTGCTTTGCTTGTGCATGCGGCTTTTGCTTTACCTATTAAACTGTCTTTATCTCAACCCATGAGTTTTTCTCACTTTTACCCTTCCGATTCTCTCCCCCATCCCACCGGGGGGGAGTGAGCGAGCAGCTGCGTGGTGCTTAGTTGCCAACTGAGATTAAACCATGACACATGTAGAGATCTCAGGGAAAAAAAAATGCCCAGGAAAAGAGCATCTCCAGTGCTGCTCGATTAGAGGCTCAGGTCCCCTGTGTGTGATTCATGTTGTCTTCTCCCAAGTGTGACATCTGGTGCAAGAGAGACAAGGAAACCAAGGCATTACAAACATTGCCACTGACGGTCCCCATCAAGAGGGTCATCTTGTTAAGAAGATGGGTTTCCACTCTTTTCACTCCTTGTTTTGGTGAAGAAGCTGGTTTCCTGGTAAGCTTGGGCAGTGGAGTTTGAGTAAAAAAGACAACACTTCACCTTGATGATGCTTCTGCAGTGTCCCACAAGAGCTGCAGTTCATACGCCTTCTGGCCCATTTCTGAGCCTGTCACAAGGCATCCTAGATATGAAATCAGTTTCTGAGGCAAAAGCGAGGCAGAAACATGTAGACATTTCTCCTCACAGAAAGTATAAAACACCCAGCTCCCAAGCCTACTGTAAGACTCACTGACAAACATGGAACGAGACACCTCCTCTCTCTCCTCCAGAGCTCTTAGGTAAGGCGATGATGAGGCCCTTAGCACCCACAATCACACTGAGATTCCACCTTAATGGATCTTCAAAAGACAGTAGAAAAGGTTGTTTATGCAGGAAACCACCAGACTGAATTCCAATACAGCCAATATTCACACTGCCATCAATTGCCCCACCTACTCACAAGAATCCCTCAGCTCAATCCCGAACACCTCCTCCCACCACCTCCATCTCGGAAGAGATCTTTAAGCCCCCCAAGAAACCACTGCCTCATCCCCATATGAACAACCTGCGCTGATCCTCTTTCCTTTTTCCTCCCTCCCTGGCCATACCACACTGAGCTGGTAATTCGTTCCCTCCTCACACAACCAGATCACATACAGACACAGTACTAATCCTGCATATGAAAAATGCCTGTGGTCACCAGGGACCGGTCTTCCCCAGCCTCACCACTGTGTCCTGGTGTGCGTCGTTGATGTAGTCGTCATCCATTCTCCTTACACCCTGGGACCAGGATGGCCACCCTGCTAAACACACAGGGAGAACAGTCACGTGGAGAGGAAAGGGGTTGCCATCGGACCGTGGAAAAGCCCAGGTCTGAACCAGGTTCTCCAGGTGCTACAGTTCTTGGCCTGATCCCAGGTGTAACCAGTCCTGAGGAGCCATGTGGCAAACTGTAAATACTATCTGTTGGTCAGTTATTGCAGTATGTTCTGTATGATTATACTAGTTAAATTCAAACTCAGTAGTAAGATTAAGAACACAGGAAGATTAAGAACACTTGAAACACAGATGGACGCAGAGCTCCACATCTGTGGGGATGTGCTAGGATTGCCAGGAAGAGCACGGAGCAGCAACGAGCCTTGGGGCTTTCTGGAAACTATGACAGACACTCAGCAACAGTGCTCACTCGATCAGCTCCTCACCCTGCAGCATCTTTTCCTCCTGGAGCCTTTTAAGATCTCCAGCAGAGTGGCGAGGCCATCAGGACCGAAGCTCTGCACCCAGCTGTCAGGAACAGACAAAATCATCATCACACACAAAACCCCCAAGCAGTTTTGCACGGCCCCCACCCTTCCTCACCTCTAATCAGCCACAATGCAGTTCCCAAGGTCAAAGCTCCCAGGTTCTCATTGATAGCCCCAGTTTTGTCCAGAGTCCACCCCACACCCTTCCCAACCTCACCTGATGGGGTTGCTGCTCAACCTTGCTGCTCCAAGGGGCTCTTTATGGGAGCTGTCTGCAGGTTTACACCATGGGTACCTGAAAAGAGCGAGCAGAGCCACGTCTGTCCCTCTTTTATAGGCCGTCCTCTTTTGCCTTCAGCATGGCTGTGCTGGTGTCATGCTGTACAGCACAGCACCTTCAAACCCTTACTGCACTCATTCTCCTCCTACCGTTTACATTTAACAATATGACGTATTTAAATCCCATATGGAAAGGATTATGGTGCTCTTCTGCCTATAAGAGGGCTAGCACTTCATTGTGTGTTCCAAGAAATCCATTTTATATTCTGCTTCCAAGAAGCTGTGATTTGGGCCAGTTTATGGCTTTGGGTAAAAAGTCTAAAGCCAAGGAATTTCCCTAAAATCTTTACCTTGAACTAGCACAGCTACAACTCCTGAGATGTCACAGATGCCCAAATCACTCAAACCATTTTTTGGTTGTTTTTTTTTTAAACCACAAGTACCTTTGATAATAATGAAGGATGTGTAACAATTTCTCTGTCAAGAGAAGAAGCTGGCGCTTGTCCATCTCCTGGTATTCTTGCAATGACTTCCTGTTTAACAGGAAGGTCTTCCTTGAATATGATGAGTATCTTGAATTAGAAAGGAAGTCAGACGCTTTTGTGAATGACTTCTGTTTGCTTTATAGGAAGAGAAGTTGCTGCACTATGCCTGTGTGTCTCAGCATTGGCTCTGCATTTCAGAAACCAAACCTGGAAAATCCTTAACTAATGATGCACTGAACCCCAAATCCCACCCTGGGGAGGGAGGAAAAAAAAAAAGAAAAAGAAAAAGAAAAAGAAAAAAATGTATACACTGGAAAAGTCAAAGTGAAATCACCTGCCTACCTGTGATGATATCCAGGATGAGCAGCTACTGAAAGGACCCAAAAGCTGTGACCCATAATATCAGAGTCGCATTTAAAGACAAAGCCCCAGACAAACCCCCACCTCTAGCCAATAACTCAAACCCCTCTCCAATTCCAAGTCCCTGGCAGGCAGGCAGGCAGGCCTTATTCTCCTTCATGAACTGGTAGCATTAGTCACCTTTGCTGGGAAGTAGCAAGATATATGAATGAGATATACAGGGCATTTTGAAAATATGCTGTGCCAGATCTCCAACCCATGGCCCTGAATGGGATCCTGGGACAAGGACATTAACTAGAAGAGTTGCTTGCGTGGGCGTTTCTCATCCTTTAGACACTCTGAGCCAGAAGCAGTCCCCAGATT
>NW_027472132.1:0-2500 GCF_965638725.1 Aptenodytes patagonicus | reverse complement strand
TTAGGGTTAGGGTTAGGGTTAGGGTTAGGGTTAGGGTTCGGGTTAGGGTTAGGGTTAGGGTTAGGGTTCGGGTTAGGGTTAGGGTTAGGGTTAGGGGTTAGGGGTCGGTTGGTAGGGTTAGGGTTAGGGTTAGGGTTAGGGTTAGGGTTCGGGTTAGGGTTAGGGTTAGGGTTAGGGTTAGGGTTTAGGGTTAGGGTTAGGGTTAGGGTTAGGGTTAGGGTTAGGGTTAGGGTTAGGGTTAGGGTTAGGGTTAGGGTTAGGGTTAGGGTTAGGGTTAGGGTTAGGGTTAGGGTTAGGGTTAGGGTTAGGTTAGGGTTAGGGTTAGGGTTAGGGTTAGGGTTAGGGTTAGGGTTAGGGTTAGGGTTAGGGTTAGGGTTAGGGTTAGGGTTAGGGTTAGGGTTAGGGTTAGGGTTAGGGTTAGGGTTAGGGTTAGGGTTAGGTTAGGGTTAGGGTTAGGGTTAGGGTTAGGGTTAGGGTTAGGGTTAGGGTTAGGGTTAGGGTTAGGGTTAGGGTTAGGGTTAGGGTTAGGGTTAGGGTTAGGGTTAGGGTTAGGGTTAGGGTTAGGGTTAGGGTTAGGGTTAGGGTTAGGGTTAGGGTTAGGGTTAGGGTTAGGGTTAGGGTTAGGGTTAGGGTTAGGGTTAGGGTTAGGGTTAGGGTTAGGGTTAGGGTTAGGGTTAGGGTTAGGGTTAGGGTTAGGGTTAGGGTTAGGGTTAGGGTTAGGGTTAGGGTTAGGGTTAGGGTTAGGGTTAGGGTTAGGGTTAGGGTTGGAGGTTAGGTTAGGGTTAGGGTTAGGGTTAGGGTTAGGGTTAGGGTTAGGGTTAGGGGTTAGGGTTAGGGTTAGGGTTAGGGTTAGGGTTAGGGTTAGGGTTAGGGTTAGGGTTAGGGTTAGGGTTAGGGTTAGGGTTAGGGTTAGGGTTAGGGTTAGGGTTAGGGTTAGGGTTAGGGTTAGGGTTAGGGTTAGGGTTAGGGTTAGGGGTTAGGGTTAGGGTTAGGGTTAGGGTTAGGGTTAGGGTTAGGGTTAGGGTTAGGGTTAGGGTTAGGGTTAGGGTTAGGGGTTA
Organism: Aptenodytes patagonicus; assembly: GCF_965638725.1. Taxonomy (NCBI): domain Eukaryota; kingdom Metazoa; phylum Chordata; class Aves; order Sphenisciformes; family Spheniscidae; genus Aptenodytes; species Aptenodytes patagonicus. The sequence goes on along the minus strand of NW_027472132.1, from coordinate 1,442 downwards.
GGGTTAGGGTTAGGGTTAGGGTTAGGGTTAGGGTTAGGGTTAGGGTTAGGGTTAGGGTTAGGGTTAGGGTTAGGGTTAGGGTTAGGGTTAGGGTTAGGGTTAGGGTTAGGGTTAGGGTTAGGGTTAGGTGGTTAGGGTTAGGGTTAGGGTTAGGGTTAGGGTTAGGGTTAGGGTTAGGGTTAGGGTTAGGGGTTAGGGTTAGGGTTAGGGTTAGGGTTAGGGTTAGGGTTAGGGTTAGGGTTAGGGTTAGGGTTAGGGTTAGGGTTAGGGTTAGGGTTAGGGTTAGGGTTAGGGTTAGGGTTAGGGTTAGGGTTAGGGTTAGGGTTAGGTTAGGGTTAGGGTTAGGGTTAGGGTTAGGGTTAGGGTTAGGGTTAGGGTTAGGGTTAGGGTTAGGGTAGGGTTAGGGTTAGGGGTTAGGGTTAGGGTTAGGGTTAGGGTTAGGGTTAGGGTTAGGGTTAGGGTTAGGGTTATTATACTTTAACTTTACTTTAACTTTAACTTTAACTTTAACTTAACTGTTAACTTTAACTTAACTTTAACTTACTTTAACTTAACTTTTAACTTTAACTTTAACTTTAAATTTAACTTTAACTTTAACTTTACTTAACTTTAACTTTAACTTTAACTTTAACTTAACTTAACTTTAACTTTAACACACTTTACTTTACTTTAACTTTAACTCTTAACTTTAACTTAACTTTACTTTAACTTAACTTTAACTGTACTTTAACGTTAACTTTAACTTTAACTTAACTTTAACTTTAACTTTAACTTTAACTTACTTTAACTTTAACTTTAACTTTAACTTTAACTTTAACTTTAACTATTAACTTTAACTTTAACATTTAACTTTAACTTTAACTAACTTTAACTTTAACTTTAACTTTAACTTTAACTGTAACTTTAACTTTAACTTTAACTTTAACTTTAACTTTAACTTTAACTTTAACTTAACTTAAACTTTAACTTAACTTTAACTTTAACTTTAACTTTAACTTTAACTTTAACTTTAACTGTTAACTTACTTTAACTTTAACTTTAACTTTAACTTTAACTTTTAACTGTAACTTTATTAACTTTAACTTGAACTTTAACTTTAACTTTAACTTTAACTTTAACTTTAACTTAACTTAACTTTAACTTTAACTTTAACTTACTTTAACTTTAACTTTAACTTTTAACTTTAACTTTAACTTTAACTTTAACTTTAACTTTAACTTTAACTTTAACTTTAACTTTAACTTAACTTTAAATTTAACTTTAACTTTAACTTTAACTTTAACTTTAACTTTAACTTTAACTTTAACTTTAACTTTAACTTTAACTTTAACTTTAACTTAACTTTAACGTTAACTTTAACTTAACTTTAACTTTAACTTTAACTTTAACGTTAACTTTAACTTTAACTTTAACTTTAACTTTAACTTTAACTTGAACTTTAA